>NC_056749.1:612174668-612354668 GCF_019279795.1 Protopterus annectens | reverse complement strand
GTTAAACAAAAGATACATGGAAAGATACTACTGCTTTTAATCATTTTAAATATAGGATTTAACTCCTTCCTTACTGGACAAGAGGCCTGCAAGCCTTATGTCATATCATTTTTGGCTAGGCCCTGCACTGATATTAAACTGGTTTCATGTCTGTAGCTATCTTTACCTGTACATCAGCCTCATATTACTTGTCACTGCAACCCTGATATATTACTCACCAAGCTGTGTGCTACTCTTTTAGTTTTGTTCAGACTAGCTGCTTGTTGATGACAATTATATGGCAAGATTTACAAAAGAAATAATGCATTGTAGAATGGAAGTTTTACCTATAAGCAGGGACACCAGTTCTAGAGAAGATAATGCAGAAACCCTGTGTAGCAAGTCAAAGCAGCAGAGAAATGAATGTGATTCAAACATGCAGCACACTGCCAATATTCGTATGAAATGTGCTATTGTCAGTGCTCAGATGAACTGTGAACTGGCCATAACTTGCCAGTCGCTAGCCAGAACTTTAGAAGAACTTCAGTCAGGAACTGTAAACAGTTCCTCTGCTCTCTGCTGTGCTGTCCCGCCCCATGATATATTCCCAAATGTACAATATGAAGTAAACAACTGCACGTACACATCCGAGCCAAGTCTCCAACAGGCTGGCAGTCTGCCTCATGAAGCTGATATAATTTTTCACTCCCCTGCACATGATGACATTGGCAAAAACTTCCCAAAAAAAAAAAAAATGGGAATTAAAAGGGCTACTCGGGAATTTGTGGCACCCCATTATTTTGCCCTCAAAACTGGTAAATTCTGAGGAATTCAGTACGGTTGAAAGGTATGCCATACATTACCAACTTTTATATGCCAAATTGTGGAAGAGGAAATGTGTCCTTTCTGTATTGTGATCTTGGGATAAGTATATATAATTAGCATGGGGGTATGGGAGCAAGAGGGGGTTGCACCCTGCAAAAGGGGTGTTTAATGTATTTAATTTGTTTTTCAATGAGTTGAGTTTTGAGAAGCTCTGCCAGATATTTTGTTGTTAGACATCTTTCTGTTTAACTATCTGTTGGCCCCTCATTTTATATCTATCTGTCTATCTATCTATCTATCTATCTATCTATCTATCTATCTAATCTATATTTATTTAGAGACACACACACACATGGTGGCATTCACTTAGTCAAGCTTAACTTGAGTGAAAAGTTATCTTTTTGTATAACAAAGTTTGTTACATCAATGTATGCACACATTTGATCCTTTGCAGCTCCTTTCCTGTTAGCAGTATAAGCAAATCACATAATTACACTGCTAAAGAGTTACAGGCCAGTGTGTGTTCCATCTGAGACTGAAATAGTGAGGTGAGGGCATTTGTCCCTTCCCCTTCTGTTGTGTAATTTTGGAGTTCATGTATTTAAAGTAGTCTGGTGGTGCAGCAGGGCTTGTCCCCAACAAAACACTCTTTTTTTTTAAGTTTATTTTTTGTTTTAATGTATTTCTAGGGTATGATCAATGTAAGTGGATTTAGTACACTGAATATTGAATTCAGTGCAAATTGATTATTCAGTATAGCTCATATATGTGTAAACACACACACACACACACACACACACACACACACACACACACACACACACACACACACACACACGCGCGCGCGTATGGTAAAAAATATCAGGATGAAGTTATGGCAATCAAGCTTTGTGAATGGCAGGGAGTTGTAATCTTAACAACTGTAGCTATAAACCCATTCTTATTGCTTTACTACAAGTAAACAGGATAATCTCAACCATCTAGACCCTAAGGAGGAAAAATAACTGATGAAGCAGCTGAATTAGAGCCATTTTCTTCTGTCCTTCTCTTGAATGACTGAGCCTTTAAAACTTAACACAAATACCATTTTGCCACACAGCATATGGGACAAGAAATAGAATTTTAGGTAATTACAGCAGCAATACTGGCAGCTTCTATAGCCTAAGGAACACATAGAGATACGGTTGCAATTGCCAGTAAACAAACAGTCAATTTACCACACACTAGGAGGTAGATCTAAGTTATAAACCTTATATCTCTAATACTAATAATATATCACAACTTTGTACAGCAACACTGTAAGAAGGCCAATGGTCAAGGAGCCAACAACAGTAAATTAAAATTAAATCACCCCAGCAAAAAATAAGCACAGTAAAATCCTTGTAAAGAATGTCTCAATTCCAATATGCAAAACACAGATACATATAAGCTGTTATAGTGGTTGCATCTATTAACCTACTCAGTTATCCAGATCCCATTTCCCACTTTTATATCCAGGAATAGTCCAAAAAGAAGTGCCCCTAGTACAGAACCCTGTGGGATATCACTGATGATTACCCCTCACAGAGAAAGGCAATTAACCCCACCAGCACCCTGCCTATTGCATCCTTTTGCTTAACACTGTTTTATCCAATGAACTACATATGGATAGTCATTTTACACATCTAATCAGTCAGTTATTTCACTTCATGATAAATGCATTAGCTGGGTCAAGATAAGCAGTATGCCCTGTTAGACCTTTAATCAAGGTGACTGAGACTTTATGGTGAGTCAGTGCAGGCTATAAAGGACCAGAGTAGTATGCTACTAACATGAGTTATGAGCGTATAATTAGGTTGCATAATTCTGCATTTGCTGCAGCTGGCCAAATTCTTTGCCTGGAAGTCTTAGGTTAGTGGAGCTGCAATACTGAAGACAAGATGATAATAAGACATGCACCAGCACCACTCCAATATCCTGAGGTAGGGTTAAATGTTTCATGTGTGTCATGTTCAGCAGAAAACAAGATGACCAGACAACAGAAGACACCTGGTCCCTAACCATCAATCTCTTGTCAAGGACAACATCAAGAGTCTTCAACTTCTATAAACTCTATTTTCTCAGCATCTTAAAAGGAAGTAAGATTCAAAACTAGGAGGTTTGATTGCATAAAAAGGGCATGAACTGCCATAGCCACTGCCTTGGAGGTGTTAAGTCTTGGAGGAGATTTCAGTTCATCCATTTCTGGATGTGTTCCTAGTCCATGCCTAAAGAGTCCATATCAGACATGGAAGTGATACTGTAAGCCTCTCCTGTGAATATATATATATCAAATGTGTGTGTGGAAAAAGAAAGGCCCCCAAATCAGTCTCTCTAACTAGGTGAAGAATGGGTGCCAGAAAACATTTAAGGTCTTCTCAATTTAGACATACATTTTCTATATGCATAAGGCAGTTTGTACACTTAATCACATAACCACTCTTAACTAACTGTTCTAAAATTGGCTAACGTAGTCGTTCCATACTTAATCTAAATTAATACCCTTCTTAATTAAAAATAAAAATCAAACACATGTCTTCTGCTAGCCAAAATGCAGTTTTATCTTTGTCAGAGGAGCACTAAACTGTTAATTACTGTAATAAGTTTCAGAAAAAAATGTGTGCATGTTCTTTTTACATCTACTTTATAGGATAACACTTGTAATGACACTAAATGGAGATTTAAAAGTAAACAGCCATCTTTTCTCATACCTTTCTCAAGAAAACCTTGAAATTGTCCTTTTTTTAATTTAACTAGAATGACCAGTTTCAAATCTTCCCACAATTCACAAGCAACTAACCACACCCTGGCCTCAGGAAAACAACAAAAAAAAAACATAATACTTGCTTTCCACCCTTATCTGTAACTTCAAAAATTAGTAACACTGCCATAAAACAAGATCTGGCATTAGGATTTTAGGGTACATTGCCTGCCACCTAATGCAATGCATTATTCTGCCTTTTTTATACACTGCTGTTTCTACATGAAAGTTTTTAAATGTATGCCTTTTATGACCTGCCACAACTTCAATACAAATAGTGTAGCTAGAGGATCACTAGTGCCAGATGAAGTATCATGAATCAAGGAAAAGGCTAGAATCTCAATTATATCCACATCATCTGACTGTGAAGCTGGCTTATCTTCATGAAGTGTTGTTGCTGCTAATCAACTTTCAGTGATTGATAGACTCATTTGTAAATGTCTTAACCTCCTTTGCAAGACTGCATCTCCTCTGTCTCTACAATGTAGGATAGCTTTTTCGTGGCCTTTTCAACAACAATAGTTGGCATCTCTCATGCCTCTTCATCTCTTTTGACACTAGCCATTTTTTCTTGATAAACCTCTTGTAAGCAATGAACTGAATGTTACTGGTTGTAGTAGAAATAAGAGTGCTCTATTTTGTGATCCTTCTTTGTGACCATCTAGGCTGCAGTTCTGACAATCAGCTCCTATATAGCTTATACTATCTATCCCAGTCCTACCTCCTGATTCTGGGGCTACTGGTGAGGAGGGAAGAGAAGAGGGAAAGCCACATATCCACTAGTACTATACCTCAGTTGGTACAGCCAATGAAGATGAAAGGGTAATGAGAACACACATCACCCTAGGAGCAGAGCAGCACATGCTGCATCAAGCTGCTTGTAACCTTGCTTGTTTTAACTAAGCCACACCTCCCTCCCCCTCAACATGCTGACATAATCAGGCTGGGGCAATGAGAAGTGAAAATGTGTGGATTTCTTTCAATTCAGACAGCAAGGTAATAAGACAAAGATGCCAACTATTTTGGAACAATGACAGTACAGTTTAACCTTTAACTGTGTTGAAATGGATCTTGCAAGTGCAATATATGAAGCTAGGCAATGCTTAAGTCTAGATGTGGATTTAGCATTTTCATATTTAAATTGGCATTCTCAAATGCCCTTATAGCTGCTCCATTATCCTGAACTTCTAATGTGGGTTAGAAGCGGTATGTGAAACATAATATTTCTTCACAGACTGCACATTCACTAGGCATGATCACCTGTTGTATTATCTTCATCAGTTTCATGCAGTATTCCCTATCAAACAAACACATTTTTGAAATAGTGTGATCTGTTGGCTTAAAATAATTAACAGATGAGCAATTTCTATACAGTACCTACAAGTTATCCTGATTGCTTAAAAGCTTGTCTGTTTAAAACTTCATTTATTATACTGCAGGTTACTAAGTGGTAGACTTAAGCCAGACAAGAAGCCATAAAATGGAAATAAGGACCTATGACCCTTCCTCCCTGTTTCCATTGGTGTACCACAAGGGTCAGTGCTAGGTCCAATATTATTCAATATTTTCAAAAACAACCTGCACATAACCAGCATACTTGCCACCTTAGTACAATATGTTGATGATGCCACCATCATCTGCTCAGCCTCAACCCTTCCACTATTTCAGTAAATGACTTAGGACTCATAGCTCCTTCACTTACATATAATCATGGCTAAAGGCTCATCAGCTAATCTTAAATACCAAAAGAACAAAAGTAATGCTTTTCATGCACAGATCTCTTTCTACAACCTGTATACCCTTTAATATTACTTCAACAAACACCATCATCATAGAAACTATAACAAATATCAAACTACTAGGAGTCTTAATAGTCAATAACCTAAAATTTGACCTGCATATCACAAAGGCCATCAAGAAAACTCATCAAAAACTGGCCTTCCTCTACCAAAACAAACCCTTCCTTACAGAGATCTTTAGCATCATCCTACCTTCTCCCCTCCCTTCTCTATGCATCACCTATATTTACCAACATTCAAGCTGCACTACTGCTTTAAAAAAACAACCAAGTTTGCAGCTAATGCATCCTACCGTACACACTGCTGCTTAACACTAATGCATCCTACCGTACACACCGCTGCTCCACACTAATGCATCCTACCATACACACTGCTGCTTCACACTAATGCATCCTATCGTACACACTGTTGCTTAACACTAATGCATCCTACCATACACACTGCTGCTTAACACTAATGCATCCTACCGTACACACCGCTGCTTCACACTAATGCATACTACCATACACACTGCTGCTTAACACTAATGCATCCTACCGTACACACCGCTGCTTCACACTAATGCATCCTACTGTACACACCGCTGCTTCACACTAATGCATCCTACCGTACACACTGCTGCTTAACACTAATGCATCCTACCATACACACCACTGCTTAACACTAATGCATCCTACCATACATACCGCTGCTTCACACTAATGCATCCTACCGTACACACTGCTGCTTCACACTAATGCATCCTACCATACACACCACTGCTTAACACTAATGCATCCTACCATACACACCGCTGCTTAACACTAATGCATCCTACCGTACACACTGCTGCTTAACACTAATGCTTCCTACCATACACACCACTGCTTAACACTAATGCATCCTACCATACACACTGCTGCTTAACACTAATGCATCCTACCATACACACTGCTGCTTAACACTAATGCATCCTACCGTACACACCGCTGCTTCACACTAATGCATCCTACCATACACACTGCTGCTTAACACTAATGCATCCTACCATACACACCGCTGCTTAACACTAATGCATCCTACCGTACACACTGCTGCTTAACACTAATGCTTCCTACCGTACACACCGCTGCTTAACACTAATGCATCCTACCATACATACCGCAGCTTAACACTAATGCATCCTACTGTACACACCAGTGCTTAACATTAATGCATCCTACCATAAACACCAGTGCTTAACACTAATGCATCCTACTGTACACACCGCTGATTAACACAAAAGAAACTCAACTGACTACAACTACCTAATCACCTTACAGTCACTCATCTTCAAGTTGCCCATAAAATAACCACGCACATGCCCTTCTCTATAAAATATCCTCAAGCACTACTCACCACATTGCCTTCGCTGAGGTAATGAGAGTCAACTAATAACTTCCAAATCCTGTGATACAGCTTTACCTCACTATACTCATCCTATGTCATTTGCATATCCCACTAAAGCAGGACAACTGTCTGCCTAGCGTAACCTAAAACAGTACCTAGACTCCTCCTTGCTCTGTTCTTCTTCACATCCTGACTGACACACACACATACGCTCTCTCTCTCAGATCTCTAGACTATCACCAACCTCTGTTTTCCAGCTCTTCTACCATATCCTGTAAATGTAAATAAATCCTTTCTATATTTATAACTGTATACTGCTTTTCATCGCTCCTTCATAAATGAAACTTGTATATTGCCATATATGTAAATGCAACCTGTTTATTAAAATTAAAATATACCGTTTTCAATGTTTTTGTGGGGGGGGGCTGTGCAGCCCCTCACAGTTACATATCGAAAGAACAAAAGTGATGAGCGAAAATGCCGCAAATCAAAGTTTTTTTTTTAATGCAGTACAGTGAAGATCGGAATATTTGTCCTTTCCTCACTGTAGTGCAATCTTGGAGTTGGAATATATATTTAGCGAGGGTGTGGGGGGCACAGCCCCCCACTATAATGTTTTCGATTTGCGGCATTTTCACTCATCTGAGTGTTTGCACTTCGTTCCTTTCGGTCTTTCAATATAGACCCAACTCTCACACCCCCTGTAAATTATATATACCAACTCTGAGATCACATTATAGTGGAGAAAAGGGTAATGTTTCAATACTCACCACACTGCAATCTCATTCACAAATGTTGAAAACTGTATATTTTAATGTTAATAAACCGTTTGCTTGGAGCAGCTCTTCTCTTTACTCTGCAATATGCATTCAGGAAGTCAGGTGGTCTCGGACAAGCATAGTAGGTATTTCATTGTTATGAATTTTGAAATGATGTAATCCCATTATGTGCAACTTTCAGTCTTGCTGTCTCGATAATAAGAATTTCAGTTATGTAGCACTTCAATCTACTAAAGTAGATCCATTGGCCAAACCCATCTGAAACATCAATCATAGAAAACAGACGTCACAAAAAGTTTTTGTATTATGTATCTGAAAGTAGGAAACACTAAATTGTCTTTCATCACAACTCTAAACAACCATTTTAGATCTCTGCTAATCATTGCTCTTCCATTTTCCCAGCCACTATAACCAAGAAAATGCTTTAGCAGGGGTTATCTCCATCCTTCTTTTGGCAGGACAGTACTGATTTAGGCAGCTTTGTCCTGCAAGAAGAATAAAACAACATGAAAACATTACAAATGTCCAGGAGTTTTAAGAAGAAAATGTTTTCAAACTTTGCTGTCAATGTTGCAAAAAGGTAAGCTACTATACCTGAATTACCACAGAATGATATAAAACAATAAATAAAAAAAAATGCTGGGACATTCTATGCTTATTTTGATAATGATGTGAAAATAAGGTGTTTGCAGTAGCTATGGGTATGGCTTATGCTGCAAAACATCAGGTTCCAATAAGTAGTATCTGATTCTAATCTGAAAAGGTGCCAACACTAATTTCAACAGACTGTTATATTTGAAATAGCTTGAAATCATATGCACTTGCTTGCCCATGTGGATTATCTACATAGAAACTTTAATTGCATAAATCATGAACGTGTACTATATCATCTTTGTGCAGTTACCAAGAAATTTTTCTGTATGGACCAGTTTACCACATAACCACTGAATATGTATCCTTGTCCTGTCCAACTAATGTCATGCAACAGATGAAACATCAGCACCAGAGTCATCTTTAAATATCAATATAGCAACATTCACTTGAATGCCCACAAGGCATTTCATCATTGTTCCATTGAATAAGTTAAGTATCCTTAATTTTGCATCCCAGTTCAAAATTAACAAAATTGCACCAGCTAAAACCACAAATCACAAATGCCTCTGATCAGAGCCACCTCAGAAGCATAGCTGTCATCCTCTTACTTCAAGAACTATTGACAAAGACAAAAAAATGAGGACTACTTCAAATACTGCTGCTACTTGTTTGGGATTTTTTACTGGATTATCCTTAGCATGCATTTTCTGAAGAATAAAAAGTCACTAACTGCAATATCAGGCACTCTTTGCTCACTGTAATTATAACTGTCTCATCATTGTTCCCACAAATTATCACATTAATAACAGAGTTCTAAGCACGCAATCGGTCGTGAGGGACTTGGGCACCCAGGTTGATAGCAAACTGACTTCTGACAACCATATTGTCTCTGTTGTAAGGAAAGCTTTCTACATGGCCCACCTCATTAGTAAGGGTATCTCATCCAGGGCTATTCCTTCAAAGAACGCAATAGCTGAAGATACACTAGTAAAGTTCATTGCAGCTGACCTACTGCGGCTCCAAGTGTTGTTTGTTTCATATTGTTGGCAGTAGTTTTGTATCTCATCCAAGGACAAGGAGGTCATAACATCCCTGTACTCCTCCCTTATCAGACCCATTATTGAGTACAATGCCCCTTTCGGCATGTACCCCACAAAGCACATGCAGCAGCTGGAGAGACCACAGAGGTTCCCACCAGGAGAATCCAGGGCCTCAAACATCTACCCTATACAGATAGGCTAAAAGCCCTGTCCTTCAACTCAGTCTCATATAGACTCCTCAGAGGTGACCTCTGTCTGGCATACAAAGCAATCTCATGCCCCGCCTTGATGGGACTGCTGCATATCTGTAACTCAAGCTCCACTCATGTAACCCTCACGCGGGACCTCAACCTGGTCTGTGACAACAATAGGACTTGTTGGTGGGACAGATTTGAGTCCCAGAGCCTCCCCCTTCTGCAGAATAGACTCCCTCTTCATGTCATGGCTTATGAGTGCCTCAGGGCCAATAGCCTATGATCCTATGATCCTATGTACAATTTCAACCAGAGGTGGAAAGAGAAACTTTGAAAGGATATTAGAAAACTTTATGAAAGAAGTACTGGACATTGCAAATATTTATAATAAAAGGGTTTTATGGAATGGCAGATGGGCTTGTAATATTGTGTTAAAAATAGAAAGAGAAAAAACTATACATATACCACACATGATAAATGTAGAGGGGAACAGAGGTGTAATAAAATACTGGGGACAACCCAAACTATATTTTTTGTGGAAAAGAAGGAAATTTGATAAGTAACAAAATGTTATATTTGTGGAGAAATGGGACATGATGCAAAAATATGAATTGAAATGTAATAAATGTAACAAAATTAGACATTTCTGGATGGAATATAAAAATGGAAATAAAAGTCATGAAAAAGAAAGAGAAGAAAAGGAACAAAGAGAAGAAATTGTAGAAGTGATAGAGATAAAAGAAAAAATAATAAAGAGGACATAGAAGACAGCTGTGAAATATGTGATGAAGAAGACAAATTGGGATATAGAAAAATACGAATTATGTTGGTAAAAGAGGCAAAAGACAGAAAAAGAAAATTTAAAGTAACAAGTACAAAAGAAAAAAAGAAAGAAAATGGATGAAAAAGAATATATATACAGGTAATGGTTGCAGGTTAGTATAATGGTTAAAGGGTTTGACTCATTGTCACAAGGTACAGTGCTTGATTCTCACCTTTGGGAGGGAAATTGCTACACTTAGAATGGCCCGTTAAGGCAGCTAACCTAATAATTAACTGTGAACTTATGAAACCATGAATCTAAGGAAAAGAGAAAATACAAAGTTCAGAGTGCTTTCTGTAAATTAGAATGGTATTAAGAATAAACTAAGAAGGCCAGGGATTTTGTAGTGGTGTAACACGTGATGTAGATGTAATAACATTAGCAGACACAAGATGTTTAACAAATGAAGAAAGATTACAGAAAGAGAAACTATGGGGAGGAAAGATAATCTGAAATTTGGGAAATGACAGGTGTTATGGAATAGCCATATTCTGTAGAAATAAAGATGTTAGATGTAACTTTAGCAAAAATGTGAACATTAATCATTGTAAATTTAAAATGGAAAGAACAGGTATATAGAATTTTACATTGTATGCTTACATCAATTGTAAAGAAAGAGAAAGCTTATTTCATCAGATTTAGACTTTGTTGTGATAGTAACAGCAGACTTTAACTGTGATTTAAGTGGCAAACGTAAAAAGAGAGGAATGGTATAAGAAACATGTTAGAAGTTATAAGATGCAGCAAGTTAAAACTTTGGTACAAAAATTCATGGACTTACAAAAGGGGTATGCACAGAACTGAAACAGATAATCTTATAGTGTCAAAAGGTTTAATTATAGGATTGGGGAAGTAGTTGAAACAGGATTTTCTGATCATCTTGCAATATGGCTAGAGATGAAGGAAAACAAGGAATATATAAAATTGGTAAAGGAATAAAAAGGATAAATGAGAAAAAAAGAGATTAATAATATAGCCATGGAAAGATAATGTTACCACAATAACATTTTATAAAAAAATGAGTTGAATGGCGGATGATATTTAAAGAAAAATATAAAAACTGTTTTGTTACAGTGACAATATGATGTGAGAAAAGTAGAGAAAGAAAAATATAAAAGAACATATAATGATGGATTGGAAGATTTTGAACATAATGATAGAAAGTACATTCACAAAGAAAAAGAATTATATGAAAGAAATCAAGAAATAAAATACACAAATTGTTATATAAACAAAGATATTTTTACAAAGAAAAAAGAAGTATTGAATTACTTAAGCAGATACATAAAGGAAGATGGTAGTGTAATGAGAGAAATAAAAAATGTAAAAGGAGAAATGTTTAAAGAAAAAAGAAAGAAGTGAAAAACATGGAAAGTAAAAAGTAAAAAGTTAGCAGAAAAAGAAAATAAGGAGTTGCAAAAGGAGATTTATTTACATTAGCTAAATAAAGTACTATGACAAGTAAATATAGATTCAGCTGCAGGACCAGATGGAATTTGGCATGAAATGTATAAAAATTTAAGGAACTGGCAAAAAATTATATATTTTTTAAAGATTTTGAATGAATGGTTAAATGAAAGTTTTATGTGTAAAGAATTATGTAGTGGAATACTTAAATTCATATATATTCATATATATGAAGTACAGGCTAACACAGAAGGTCTTTGGCTAACGAAGTTCGCAGATGACTGCAAACTAGGAGCAATAATCAAAACTCCAAAAGATGTGGACATCCTACAAAAGGGCCTGAGACAGTCGCTGAGTCAGATGCCTGGTGTCAAAGCCATGGCCTCAAGCTCAATGCCAAAAAGTGCATTGTCATCCCTTTTGGTAAAAACTCTGTACCCATGAACTACCACATAGGCAGTAGTCTACTTAACACCAAAAGTGTGATAAGAGACCTTGGGACACAGGTGGACAGTAGTCTCTCCTTTGATAATCACATTGCCACAGTACTCAGGAAATCCTTCTAAGTGGCACAACTCATCACAAAAGGTTTCTCATCCAAAAAAAAATAAGTCATTGTTCCCCTCTACTCATCATTCATTAGAACCATTATAGAGTACAATGCCCCTTTTGGTATGTACCTCACAAGACATTTACAACAACTGGAAAGGCCACAGAAATACCTCACAAAGAGGATTACTGGTCTCAAACAGATGCCCTACGGTGACCGTCTCAAAAAACTCCAGCTTTACTCCGTCACATATCGCCTGCTCAGAGGCGATCTCTGCCTAACACACAAAGCTATGTCAAATCCAGAGCTTTTGAACATGCTCCACTTAAAGAAATCCCAATCCCTCCAAGCTACACTCTCTAGGGACCTAAACCTTGTCAACACAATAAACAGAACATGCTGGAGTGATAGATTCCTGTCCTAGAGACTTCCCATATTCTGAAACAAACTACCTATCTATATCAAACAAAGCTCCTCATTAGCACTCTTCAAGAAAAATCTTGATGATTGGATGGGAGATAGGAAATTCACCCCAGGGATCACTTCTGTGGCTCTGCTTGACAGTGGCATAGGAAAATAATTTTCTTGGGTGGTGAAAGCCAGGGTACCTTTTGGCTAGGCTTATATAGGCCCTAGGGCCAATAGCCTAGTACCTACCTATGAACCTATAGAAGAAGAAAGTCAAAAGACAATTAAAAAACTGGAGACTGATAATATTGAATAAATAAGATCTTTATGAAAATAATACAAAAGGGATTTGAAACTAAAATGGAAAATATTATGGAATATGGTATATACACTATAAAGGGGAAGACTTGCCAAGAATTATTGATGATATTATCTCAAGAGATCAGGTCATATCAGTGCTGTCCAAGGCCAATAACACGGCATCAGTGGGACTACACAACATCCCAAGTTGCCTCTTAAACAACTTAAAACATGACCTAGAAGACCCACTTGCATCACTGTTTAACCACAGCCTGAGAACTGGCTAAGTTCCAGTGAAATGGAGGACAGCAACAGTAATCTCTCTGCATAAAGGGTGACCGTCAACCTACCTTGGGGAATTATAGGCCAATCAGCTTTCTCTGCAAGGCCATGGAAAGAATCATTATGGACCTTATTAACAGGTACATAGGTAATCTTCAAACTCTGGACCCAACCCAGTTTAAATTTGTTAAAGGTAGATCATGTCTGTTAAACATGGTTGACTTCTTCGAGAAAGTCACCAAGGTCCTGGATGAGGGAAAGACAGTGCACGCCACCTATCTCAACATAGCCAAGGCATTTAACACAATCCCCCACTCAAGTGTTATACAGAAACTCTTCCAATTGGGAATTAACCCCTACGTTTCCAGATGGGCAGCCAAATGGCTCACCGGCAGGACACATACTGACTGACTTCACCTCTAGTAAAAGAATGGTCACCAGTGGATTACCACAGAGTTCTATGCTGGGCCCCTTACTGTTCAGAATTTATTTCTCAGAAGTCCAGGCAAACTTGGATGGCCTGTGGCTGACCAAGTTCACTGACAACTGCAAATTAGGAGAAATCACTGAGTCCCCTGATGATGATAATATACTACAGACAGGGTTAATGCAGACAAATGATTGGTGCCAATGCGATGGATTAAAGCTAAATGCAAAAAAATGCATTCCCTTTGGGAAAACTGACATCCCTGATAATTACATTATAGACAGCAGCCCCCTAAGTGTAGAGCCAGTGGTGTGTGATCTGAGTACTCAGGTTGATAGCAATCTGAACTTTGACCACCACGTATCCACAGTAGTAGTAAGGAAATCCTTCTATATGGCACATCTTATAAATAAAAGTATCACATCTAGATCTAAGGATGCTGTAATTCCATTATACTCAGCCCTCATCAGACCAATAATTGAGTACAATGCTACTTTTTGCATATACCTCACCAGACACATGCAACACTTCAAGAGACCACAGAGGCTTCTTACCACAAAATCACAGGGTATACAAACAAGTCTTACATGGAAAAACTGAAGGGCCAGTCACTGCATTCTGTCTCCTACAGGTTGCTAAGGGGTGACCTGTGCCTAGCTTATTGGGCAGTCTCTGGCCTGGCCCTGATGGAAATGCTACACATTTGTAAATCAAACTGCAGGAGGATCACTCATTACTGGGATCTTAACCTAGCCTCTGACATGAACAGGTCATACTGGAAAGATAGATACATCTCCCAGAGACTGCCACTACTCTAGAACAAGCTTCCAATTTTATTTTTATTTTTTTATTTAACATTTGTTTACTGGGAAAGTCCAACTTGGAATGAGCCAATTTTCAGTGGAGGCCCTGGGAGAAAGAATCCAGATGCATTTCTTTGTGAAACAGTGCCCCTCCCTGACCATCTTCAAACACAAACTAGATCAATGGATGAGTGACTGCAGATTTACTCCTGGGGTGGTGCCCATGTCCCTCCTGGGCAGAGGAAGTTGGTATTAACTACCATAAACTCTTTCCTCTGTAAACTTCACTCACCTATCCACTGACAACTGGGGCAACTCATGACAAATATGGCTAGGCTTGTAAGGGCCCTAGGGCTGTTAGACTAGTAACCCCCTATGAACCGATGAATCTGTGATAGAAAAATTGTGGATGATACCACGAATAGAAAAGAAGAAGTGAAAATCATGATAGGAGACCTTAATAAGGCATTTGATACAACTGGACATGAAATCCTATGTTTAATAATGAAAGAATATAATATAAGTGAAAAGGTTAGGACATAATGTTTGTCAGTGTATAGTAACAATAAAGTAAAAATACTTTTAAATGGCTGGTTAAGCTAAGAGGTGGTTATGAAGAGTGATGTAAGACAGGGAGCAACAATAAGTTGTATACTCTTTGCATTAGTTATGAATGTGATAGTATGTGAAATAAATTACAAAATGAAGGAGGCAGGGTATATAACACCTGAAGGGTTATGAATTCCACATCTGTTAACATATGTAAATGATATAATAATTGCAAAAAAAAACATTTGGATAAAATAAGTAATAACTTGCACAATTGAGTGTCTAGAGGTGATAGAGATGACCTTAAATAAAGACAGAATTAAGGGTTTAGGTGACATAGTAAAGATAGGGGGTTATATATTTTACAATTAATGACATTTCTGTATTAGGTATAACATTTGGGAATAACTATGTAAGTAGAATTCAATGGAGAAAAACAATAGAAGTAAAACAAATGTCTTTTCTAGAGGACATATTAATTATCATTCAGATAATAATGCTTATTTGACAAATTCAGTGCTGACTGGAAAAATAGCACACTTAGCAAGTGTATTTATGTTGCCACCAGTATTTGAAAATGAATTATTGCAGATATTTTTACATTAATATGGGGCTCTAGATTAAACGCAGTAGAAAGAGGAGTTTTTTATGTAAAGAAAGAGGAAGGAGGTTTGGGGTTAATTAACCCAGTGGTATATGCTGCTCCATTAAATTTGTACAAAATATTAAAGTGGATAAATGAAAAAGATGAGAGATTAGTAGTAAAACTGTATAACTATAAATATGATAAATTTGAGGGTACAGTAAAACAAGAGTAAAAGAAAAAAAATGTGCATAAATGAAGAAATAAAATGTTACCAAGAAAATTTATTTTATGGAAAATAAAAATTGATGACATAGAAAATTAAAGAAAAGTATGGTATAAGAATGTAATGATAGAACATCACTATGTAAAATCATGGGAAAATGTAAAAGATGAAAAAAATAAAGCTATGAAAGTAAGAAGCAAATGTGCAGAAAGTAGAATGTCAAGATTTTTTTGGATACTGGTAAAAGGAAATATGCCATATAAAATGAAAACTGATAGAATATGTTTACATTGTCTAGAACAAGAAGCAACTGAACATGTGTTTTTGAAATATAAAAGAGCAAAAAGGTATGGGGAAACTATATAAAGCAGATTTTTTTGAAGATATAAAAGTAGTGGATAAAATAAACATGGATATGATTAAATATGAATATTATAAAAACAGAAGTAAAGGATATGTTAAAAGAATAGATAAGTTATTTTATGTTATATGGGTTATATGGAATGAAAGAATAAATGAAATTATGTTTAATGGTAAATGTATTTTAGCAACAATATTAAGTAAATTAAGATGGTGGTCATGGAAGACGGAGTGGGGTTTAATAGGGTTGAAAATTTAGTATGATTATAAGGAAAATTTGAACATGTAAAAATATATTTGTATAGCTATATATTTGTAAATACTTGTAAATATTTTGTAAATAAGAGTTCTTTTTTCTTGTAAATAAATAAAGGACTACTCTTTTCGATAGGTGCCATGGGAGTTTTTTTACATCCACCTGAGCTACAATCAAGTCAAACAGATGGGGCCTCAGATTACTGTCTCATCCAAAGGATGGTACACTCAGGAGTGCAGCATCCCAGCTACAACCAAGTCAAACAGATGGGGCCTCAGTTTACTGTCTCATCCAAAGGATGGTACACTCAAGAGTGCAGCATCCCTCTTACATTGCAGTGCACTATCAGTAATAGATCTACCTGGTGTGGGAATACAACCCACACTCTTTTGCACCAAAGGCAAGTGTGCTATCTGTTCTGCCCCAACACTGCTAATTATAATTGATAACTTATATAAAGGTCTGTATAAAGGAGTATCTAACTGAAAACTCTGTCTGCTTTATGTTTAATGGTCTGTTTAGCTATTTTTTTTCTATTTCCACTAAGCAGCATAGCTATTAAAGTGCTGCAACAAGTGTAAATCAGACACAGGATGGTTCTTGTTGGCAAGTAGAAATCATTCTGGCCTCTTACCCTTGCTTCTCATTCTGTTCACCAAATTGCAACTGACAATAAGGGAAATATATGTTTTCTAGGTGGACAGACATAAACGTTTCACAGTCAGCACGGTTGATGATATTTCTTCAAGCTCTGATTTGAGTATCCCCCCATTCAGCTGCTATCCACTTTCACTTCAGTAGCTCTGTTGACAGCCAGTCATTTGTAGCACTGAAGCATTCCCTTGGTAGATATGACATGAGTTCTAGCCAAAGCCTGCAACCAGCATATTTTGCTCATTTCAGGGAAATGTATGAAACATTTGTTTATGCTACATGTTTTTGAAGAATTAGTAACAGGCCACAGTGGGAGGTACAAGAAAGACTATATGCATAATCACAGTGGAGATGGTGACCCAAAACCAAAATAGGCAGAGTCTTGCACAGCCATTACATTGGGGTTGGTTAAAAAGACCAGACCCGGCATTCATAAAGGATATCATATGGATTAAAAATATGACATGGCATGTACTGTATAGTGCTGAATCATTTTAGTTTTGCACAAAATTATCTGAAGTATTTGCATATGTACGAAGAAGTATTTAAGATGCCTTATACCATTAAGGGTTTTGTTTCTCAAGATAGAAATTTGGCACTGAGGGAATGTTTAGATATGTTACAATTGTTTTAAAAATTTTCTGACTTACAGTCGTTAGTTTTCCTAGGCATTGCCCTTTTGGTGTAACATTTTGTAGCAAATCATTGAGAAATGCAGCTTTCCACAGCTTGTTTATATTCTGTTCAATCAAGTGAGGAATTTTTGCTGAGACTTGTGATGAGCCATATGCAGGACTGATACATCCAAGCCATGAGCACACAAGGGTCAGTAACTAATTGTGTGTCCTTTTATGCCTGAAGTACACTGCAACATCTGTGGTAAAGGCTGGGTACACACCAGATTATAGCAATAATTTATGTAATTGTACACATATATTCACAATGTTGCCCCCCCCCCCCCCAAAACAGTGCATGTTTCTGGGTACTATACCTTTTATTACTTAAAAAATTCTTGCTATGCTTAAGTAAAAAATAACATTTAGTGAAGCAGGCAGTCTGAAAAAAATGTCATTTAACAAAAGACACAACTTAATACAATATAAGTATGGTAAATGTTGTGGTAAATATGTCAGGGCTATTTTAGTTAAAATTCTAGCACATCTAATTGCACAGAGTAAAATTTAAAAAGTATTTACATAGCATATCTGACTACAGTATGTTAATCTTTAGAAACTATCCACATGTCTAACTTCCACACCCATAATGTGTTACAACTTAGCAAACATAGTGAGAACTGTCCCATCATAAATATATTATAGGCAAAAAAAAAAGCAATAAAAATAGATATTGGACATTACTTAGCGAAGGGCATATAGTTAGAAACAGTCTACCTCCTTGTAGTCCAAAATGTAAATTTTTTTGTGTTAGGTCTTACAACAAATTCACTAAGTAGCAATTACTTATATCTGATTGTATCATCGCTGGAAAAATAACCCAGCCACTGGGGATACACAAGCCAGTGCATTTCTTTGTGCCGGTCCCAAGCCCGGATAAATGGGGAGGGTTGCATCAGGAAGGGCATCCAGTGTAAAACCTCTGCCAAATTACTTATGCGGAGAACATTTCATATTTCCATACCAGATCGGTCGAGGCCCGGGTTAACAACGACCACCACCAGTACTGTTAGCCAACAGGGTGGTGGCGGAAATTGGGCTACTGTTGGCCGAATGAGAAGAGGAGGGGGAAGGCATGCCCGAAGGCAGGAAGAGAGGAGGAAGGTTAGGAGTGTAGTAGTGAGGGTAGGAACTTTGAATGTTGGCAGTATGACTGGTATAGGGAGAGAGCTAGCTGATATGATGGAGAGAAGGAAGGTTGATATACTGTGCGTGCAAGAGACCAGATGGAAGGGAAGTAAGGCCAGGTGTGTAGGAGGCAGGTTCAAATTGTTTTATCATGGTGTGGATGGCAGGAGAAATGGGGTAGGGGGTATCCTAAAGGAACAGTATGCCAAGAGTGTTTTGGAGGTGAAGAGAGTGTCTGATAGAGAGATGTTTATGAAGCTTGAAATTGATGGTGTAATGATGAATGTTGTTAGTGCATATGCTCTACAAGTTGGGTGTGATATGGATGAGAAAGAAAAATTTTGGAGTGAGTTGGATGAAGTGGTGGTGAGTGTACCCAAGGGTGAGAGACTAGTGATTGGAGTGGATGTCAATGGGCATGTTGGTGAAGTGAACAGAGGGGATGAGGAAGTGATGGGTAGGTATGGTGTTAAGGAGAGGAATGCAGAAGGTCAGATGATTGTGGATTTTGCGAAAAGGATGGACATAGCTGTGGTGAATATGTATTTTAAGAAGAGGGAGGAGCATAGGGTGACGTACAAGAGTGGAGGAAGATGCACTCAGGTGGATTATATCCTACGTAGGAGGGTCAGTCTGAAGGAGATTGGAGACTGTAAAGTGGTGACAGGGGAAAGTGTAGTTAAGCAGCATAGATTGGTGGTCTGTAGGATGACACTGGTCTTCAAGAAGAGGAGGAGAAGTGTGAAAGCAGTGCCAAGGATTAAATGGTGGAAGTTAAAAAAGGGTGATTGTGAGGTGGAGTTCAGGGAAGAGTTAAGACAGGCACTGGGAGGCAGTGAAGAGTTACCAAATAGCTGGGAAACTACAGCAGAGCTAGTAAGGGAGACTGCTAGAAAGGTGCTTGGTGTGACATCTGGACAGAGGAAGGAGGACAAGGAGACCTGCTGGTGGAATGAGGAAGTACAGGAGAGTATACAGAGGAAGAGGCTGGTGAAGAAGAAGTGGGATTGCCAAAGAGATGAAGAAAGTATACATGAGTATAAGGAGATGAGACGCATGGCAAAGAGAGAGGTGGCGAAAGCTAAGGATAAGGCATATGGAGAGTTGTATGAGAGATTGGACACTAAAGAGGGAGAAAAGGACCTGTACTGATTGGCTAGACAGAGATACAGAGCTGGGAAAGATGTGCAGCAGGTAAGGGTGATAAAGGATAGTGAGGGAAACGTACTCACAAGTGAGGAGAGTGTGTTGAGTAGATGGAAAGAGTACTTTGAAGGGCTGATGAATGAAGAGAATGAGAGAGAGAAAGAAGGTTGGATTATGTGGGGATAGTGAATCAGGAAGTGAAACAGATTAGCAAGGAAGAAGTAAGGTCAGCTATGAAGAGGATGAAGAATGGAAAGGTTGTTGGCCCAGATGACATACCAGTGGAAGCATGGAGATGCTTAGGTGAAATGGCAGTGGAATTTTTAACCAGATTGTTTAATGAAATTTTGGAAAGTCAGAGGATGCCTGAGGAGTGGAAAAAAAGTGTTTTGGTACCTATCTATAAGAATAAGGGTGATGTGCAGAGTTGCAGTAACTACAGAGGGATAAAACTGATAAGTCACAGCTTGAAGTTATGGGAAAGAATAGTGGAAGCTAGGTTAAGAAGGGAGGTGATGATTAGTGATCAGCAGTATGGTTTCATGCCAGGAAAGAGCACTACAGATGCAATATTTGCTCTGAGAGTGTTTTTGCAGAAATACAGAGAAGGTCAGAAGGAGTTGCATTGTGTCTTTGTGGACTTAGAGAAAGCATATGACAGGGTGCCTAGAGAGGAGTTGTGGTATTGTATGAGGAAGTCAGGAGTGGCAGAGAAGTATGTAAGAGTGGTACAGAATATGTACGAGGGTAGTGTGACATTGGTGAGAACTGCGGTGGGAGTGACAGATACGTTTAAGGTGGAGGTGGGATTACATCAAGGTTCAGCTCTGAGCCCTTTCTTATTTGCAGTAGTGATGGACAGGTTGACAGATGAGATCAGACAGGAGGCCCCGTGGACTATGATGTTTGCAGATGACATTGTGATATGTAGTGAGAGTAGGGACTAGGTTGAGGAGACCCTGGAGAGGTGAAGATATTCTTTAGAGAGGAGAGAAATGAAGGTCAGCAGGGCTAAAACAGAATATATGTGTGTAAATGTGAGGGAGGGTAGAGGAATGGTGAGGATGCAGGGAGTAGAGTTGGTAAAGGTGGATGAGTTTAAGTACTTGGGATCAACAGTTCACAGTAATGGTGAGTGTGGAAGAGAGGTGAAGAAGAGAGTACAGGCAGGGTGGAATGGGTGGAGAAGAGTGTCAGGAGTGATTTGTGACAGACGGGTACTAGTAAGAGTGAAAGGGAAGGTCTACAAGAGGGTAGTAAGACCAGCTATGTTATATGGGTTGGAGACAGTGGCATTGACAAAAAGGCAGGAGTCAGAGCTGGATGTGGCAGAGTTAAAGATGCTAAGATTTGCACTGGGTGTGACTAGGATGGACAGGATTAGGAATCAGTATATTAGAGGGTCAGCTCAGGTTGGACAGTTTGGAGCCAAAGCAAGAGAGGCGAGATTGTGTTGGTTTGGACATGTGCTGAGGAGGGATGCTGGGTATATTGGGAAAAGGATGCTAAGGATGGAGCTGCCAGGTAAGAGGAAAACAGGAAGGCCTAAGATAAGGTTTATGGATGTGGTGAGAGAGGACATGCAGGTGGTTGGTGTGAAAGAGCATGATGCAGAGGACAGGAAGAAATGGAAACAGAAGATCCGCTGTGGCGACCCCTAACGGGAACAGCCGAAAGAAGATGATGATGATCATCGCTGGAAAAATAAATATGCACCTTTTGTCAAATTAAAACGTCAGTGGAGCTGATACCAGCATGACAGAAAATAATCTCAGTTAATAAAAGCAAGATGGGCAAATGGCAGTTTATTTGTACTTTCACTGTAAGATATCATTCTGAATAATTTCATCAGAAGATCAAGGCATACTCATTTTTATCAGGCAATACAGATTAAAAAAGAAATGCAGACTATACAAGAGCTCATCACAAATTAATCATCTGAAACATATAAGTACCTACACAAGCACTATACATTACATAAAGCAAGTCGTTTTCATAACTCAAAAAGAAAACTGATTAATGCATCTTAATAAGTGCCTGAGTCAACACATTTACTGATGCGAGTTTATGACAGGCACATCCTAAACACTATTTAAAGTTTTCTACAATAATAATGCAGCATGTTACTGCACTCATACATATATTTCTTCATTATTCAGTCCTCCTGTCATGTATTTATTTATTTATTTATTATTTATTTTTACCGGGCTAGTCTAGCTGGATATATGTCCATTTTCAGTAGAGGCCCGGGGAGATAAGCTCCAAAAAATTAAAAATTATAATGAAAATAAATGAAAATAAATGAAATCCCATTAAAGAAATACATGTAAAGTAAGCAGATAAATTAAGACATTCTAACTAGTGACATAGTTATAAGATATAAACATGCAGTAGTTAGAAAATAAATGACAAAAATATTGTAACACGAGACATACCTGTAGAATACTATCATAATTTACAGAGAGTAGGGATACAGGAAAGTAAGAAGATGGCAGTTATGTAAGTACACCCTCTTATTTTTTTTTTTCTGTTATTATTATTATAAATAGATAGTAAGAAGGAGATATGGATCAGTGGAAAATTAAATAGATTTAGGGTTCTAAAGATGAAAAGTTTAGTCAGGGGTCAAGAAATAAAGTTAGTCAGGATTAGTACAGGGGCACAGCCATTATGTTTTAAGGTAGAGCTTGAGTTTCTTTTTAAAGAGAGATTTGGAGGGAATAGTAGAAAGTTCAGAGGGAAGCAGGTTCCAATCTTTTCCAACAGTGTTAGAGAAAAGGGAATCTCCGGCCTTGTTGTTTGCTTTGTCAGTATCTACTAGAAGTTTGTGTGCAGACCTTAGGGACTTTAGGTTATGGTAGGGGTGAATAAGAGTAGATAGTATAGGTTTTTTGTCAGGTTGATAAAGAATTTGATGGGCTATGCCTAGTTGATTAATTTTAGTTGCTGCTGAAATTCAAGCCAGCCTAGTTGTTTTAGATTAGTACAGTGGTGGGTTCTGTAAGGGTTGCCTGTGGCAAATCTGGCTAGGTTGTGGTAGGAGTTTTCTAATTTCAAAAGATTCTTTTTTGATAAGTTGGTAAATATGGGAGAGGCATAGAGAAGGGGTGAGATAAGGTGGGATTGGGCTATAGTTGTTCTAGATTCTGGAGTGAGGACAGGTTTGATTCTGTAAAGAGAGCCTATTTTTTTATTAATAGTTTTCAATGTGTTGCCTATATGGGTATCAAAGTTAAGGTTGTTATCAATGGTAATGCCTAGTAGTTTGGTAGTAGGATCTTGTGATATAGGTGTGTCATTTTCAGATGTTATAGTAAAGTCAATGTGGGGAGATTTACTGGAAGGTGTGAAGAGGAGGAGTTTAGTTTTTTTTGGGTTAAGTAGTAGACAGCGTTGGGAAAACCATTCTTCAACAGAATTAAATATGTGTTGTGTGAGGGAGTGAAGATCTGATACAGATGTGGCTGAGCAAATTAGTGTAGAATCATCTGCGTATTGTATGCATGTAGCTTGGGGAACTACTTGGTGGAGGTCATTGATAAATAAAGAAAATAGGAGGGGACCCAGTATGGACACTTGTGGGACACCAATGTTGACAGGTAGCTGGGAGGATAGATTGGAGTTCCAGAGTACTACTTGATGTCTGTTATTTAAGTAGGACTTAAACCAGTTAATAGGTTGGGTTTCAGTTGACAAAGATTGAAGAATGTGTATGAGTATTTGGTGGTTGACCATGTCAAAAGCCTTGGATAGGTCTAAAAAAAGTGCAGAGGAAAGGGTGTTATGGTTACGATTTTTGTTGATTGTGTCTGTAAAGGAGAGGAGGGCAGTGGTGGTACTGTGGGAAGGTCTGAAACCATATTGGGTATTAGAGAGTAAGTTATTTTGGAGAAGGTGGTCAAGCAGTTGCTTGTGGATACACCTTTCCATTATCTTAGATAAGGGAGAGAGTAGGGCTATAGGGCGGTAGTTAGAGATTTCAGTAGAATTTCCACCCTTATGAAGTGGGATAATGTGGGAAATTTTCCAAAGTTTAAGGACATATCCTTCAGTGATGGTTCTGTTGATCAGTATGGAAATTGGATAGGCTATTGATTTGGCTGCTAATTGCAAGTATTCTGTGGGTATTAGGTCTGCAGAGGGAGTACATGGTTTGAGTTTTTTGATAAGGGAGAGAATGTAAGTTGTTGGGACAGGTTGGAAGTGAAATGGGGGAGGTGGGTTTAAGTTGCTGTTAGATATGTTTATGTTTTTGTTGGGGAGTTGACTGGCTAGGGTTTGAATTGTTTCGGTAAAAAAGGAATTAAAGTAATTTGCAATTTGGTTGGGGTTCCTTATGTCAGAGCCTTGTGGGTTGGGTGTGACAGGTTTACTTGGCTGTAGTAACTGATTTATGTTTGCCCAGAACTTTTGTGGGTTATTTTGGCGAGTATGTTGAGGTTTCAGGTAGTAGTTTTTTTATCATTTATTATTGCTTTTTTGGTCTCATTTCTCAGTTGTTTGAAGTTTTGGTAATCTGCTGTGTTTTTAGTTAAGCGAGATTTGTTCCAGATTTTATTTCTGAGATTGATTTTTTGCTTGGTTTCTATTGAGAGCCAGGGGGCAGAGTTAGTTCTAATTCTAATAGAGCGAGTGGGGGCATGGTTGTTGAGTATGGTCAGAAACTTAGCATTAAAGAAATCTACAGCTTCATCAAGAGAAAGGTGTTTTAAGGGCGTCCAGTTACATGCATTCAGTTCACTTTGAAATAGTTCCAAGTTGAAATTTTTTTTAGATCTGATTGTTCTGGTTATGTTTTGGGTAGGAAGGTTGGTTTTAAGCCTGATGATGTAGGTTAATAAGTGATCACTTATATCATCAGGGAGGGTTCCTTTTACAAAATTATGGGGTTGATTATTGGTGAGTATCCAGTCTAAGGTACTTTCTTTTTTGTTAGTTTTATTTATTCTAGTGGGGGAGGTGATAGTTTGAGAGAACCCATAAAGGTTAATATGGTTAGTAGGATGTTTGTTGTTACAAGATTGCCAATCAATGTTTACGTCACCTAGGATGATTGTTTCTTGGTGTAAGTTTAGTGATAGCCAACATATGATCTTTTCTATGGTAGAAATATTATTTCCTGGGGGAACATAAATGCAAATAATAACAATTGATTTGGCTGTGTTTAGTTCAAGTTTGGTAATAAGAATTTCAGCATTAGAGTCATGGGGAGGTTTTTGGTGGAAAGTGGTTATTTGAAGGCTAGATTTAAATAAGATAGCTATACCACCACCTTTTTTAGATTCTCTGTCGAGACGTAAGATATTATAGCCAGGAGGAATGAATTCAGTGTCTCTTGTTGAGGGTTTTAACCAGGTTTCTGTTAGACAAATAATATCAAAGGAGTAGAGTTCTAAGAGGGCATGTAGTTGCATTGTTTTATTATTAATACTATGTATGTTGAGGTTAGCAATTGAGAGTGAGTTTTTGGGTTTTTTAAATAGTGGGTTAACAGTGGAGTTTTGGTAAATGGATTGATTTAAGGAGGAGTCAATTGGACCTGGGTTTGGGTGAATATCTCCATTGTTAAGTGAGAGAAATAGGGTTAGGTATGCAGTGTTTGTATATTTACTTTGAGGAAGGGGTAACTTTATAGGATTCGAGTGTACATGTTTTATGTGGGTTATCCTATGATATCTAGGTAAAAGATAGCTAGGTGTGCAAGTTATGTTGATATGATGGTTGAGGTAGGTAGGAATTAAAGAGGAAGTTTGTTTAGCTGGGTTGTTAAGGTGTGATAGTAGTTGATGTTCATAGGAGGTTGTAAGGTGTGCTAATATTAAAGGCGGAATAAGTGAGAGCACAACTATGGTATGTTTGAGTACTAGGGTGGGGAGTTTATACATTTTAAAGGTGGGTAATTAAATTCAAGTAGCTAGTACAAATGTAGTGGGTGTGGTATTGTAAGGCAAAGTTAATGGTGTATGTGAAAGGGTGTGGTTAAAAGAAGAAGTACGGAGGGAAAAGAGGCAATTGGTTAATTGTGGTTAGGTTGTAACTGGAGGAAAAGGAGAGGGGGTGTGGTTAGGTAGGTAGAAATGTGGATGCACTGGGGGTGGGTGGGATTTGGGGGTAGGGTAGGGGAGCGGAGTGAGCCTGCAGGGCGAACGGAGTGGATAGAGACAAAGGAAGAGAAGTTAGAGAGGAAACAATCAGCAATGCAGGTAGCTACAGGTTGGAAGGCAGGATATGAGTGGAGAAGGTTTGAGAATAAAGGGGAAGTCTAGGGAAAGACTTGTAGAGGAGTACAAACTGAAAGGCACCAAGTAAGTATGAATCGGAGCCAGCAAGAAGCTTAGTAGATGGTTAAAGTTTGCAAAAATAGCACAGGGAGAGGGGGAGTGATAGATGGGGGAAAGACGCCCCCTAGTGGGCAGTTTAGGAAAGGAGGGTGAGTTTGTAAGGGAGCAGAATAGTGTAGGAGAGTGTAGAGAAAGAAATCTATAGTGAGAGGGGGTGAAGGTAAGCAGAAGAGGTGTATAGGCTGTTAGGTAGATACAGACTAGGGGTAAGGCTGCTGGCTGCTCAGGCTCCCAGCGAACTTTGAAGCCCTGAAACAGGTGGTGGATAGGGGTCTGTTTTACCAGGTAGATTTAGTCCATAACATACTTATTGTTTTCCTTGATAGAGGGTGCAGGAAGCTGGAGGTTGAGGCCACAAGCGTATGGATAGGGTTCTTAACACACCAGGTAGGCTGTGGTTATATCAGGAGCAGGCTCAATTGAGTTGGGTACTTAGGGGAAAAAGGGAGATAAAAGGTAGAGGAGAGAAACAGAGTTAGCAATTCAGCTTTTATAGTAAAGAAGGCAGTAATAGCTAGCAGTAATACTTATAACATTGCAATTAGTAATTGAGCTAAGAAGCATACATTTAGCCAGTCTAAACAGTTCTTAAGTACTACTAGGCAACAGCATTGATGAGGTAAAAACAGCAGGTAGCACAAATGCAATGGTACAAAGTGCAAGTCAGATACATGCATTTAGCAGTTTAAGCAGTTCTTAAGTATTTCAGGCAACAGCATCAAAGAGGTTTAAACATCAAGTAGCATAATGGAATGGTACAAAAATGCAAGATAAAATGGTCAGCAGTAAAAGGGATAACAGCAAGATGGGGTACCTGACAATGATTGGTAGTCTACAGGTGCATGTTCAGTAATTAAATTTGGAGGTTCATACTCCCAAGGTAAATATTTGAAGCAATTAATGTGTGAGAAAATTACTGAGGGCAGCACAGACAGGAAGCTGCTATTATGCAGCAGGGGTGCCGTATATGGGTCAAAACAACCTTCCCAGATTTAGAGGGAGCAGGGCTGTCTGCGGTGTAGAGAATTGAACAAGCTGAAAAGTGAGGTAGAGACAGCCTCCTTCAAGCAGGAGCTGCGGAGGGGTACTTTTACCTACAACTAGTGTGAGCTTTAAACAGGAAAGAATAAAGGCACTACAATATATTTAACAATATATCTAACACCTACACATCTGCAGATTAAAACAAGTCAAACTCGGCTGTGAGGAATATAATACAGTTACCTGAGTCAGTCAGATTAGTCCTAAAAATAGTTGGCGCCATTGTAGATAGCCATGTCAGCCAAAAAATCAGTAAACACAATGTCGCACAGTATAATAAAATCATATGCTGTTGAAGGAGTTCTCTTTTGTGGTTGGAAATACTTTTGTGGTTTCACTGTTGTGAAAATTATACTGAGGAAGATGCAGGGAAATATGTAATATCCCAGCTAAATGCTCAGACAGTGCTCCACGTAGGTGGAGTATTACACAGATGGCCATTTTACCTGAAAGAGCTTAAAACACATTAAGCTAGGCAAACACTGCTGTAAAAATGCATGAACAGCGCTTGTTTTCAAAGGTACGAGTACTCTAGACCAAGGTCTCGGTCTCACACCACGTGGGTGGCACAGTAAGCAATCATATGCTAAAAGCTTATAGCCAGAGGACGCTAGTCTATTCACAGGCTAAAAAGATTTGAATAGTCACTTAAAATTGCTAAGAACAGGGGTAAAATTAGAATCTAGGCAAGGTATGAGGTGACCATAACATAGAGCGTGCAAATACAGATTTGTCGCAAAACACAATAGCAAACGTGGAGTGTTGAGAGATAAGCAATAAAGCAATTACACCTTTGTCGCTAAAACGCAATAACAAACACAATATCAGATGTGGTGTATTAAAAGATCAGCAAAAACACATTAGTTTACAGTAAGCAATTCCACCTTTGCAATTACACCTTTGTCGCTAAAACGCAATAACAAACACAATATCAGATGTGGTGTATTAAAAGATCAGCAAAAACACATTAGTTGATATTAAGCAATTCCACTGGTCGATGACCATTCAAGTTCAATAAACAATGCAATCACTGAAAAGCCAGCTAGTGAGACCACTAATACCACTTACCAGGGGCCAAGATGCCAGGGCAGAGCGGACAGCAGCTAGGAACCCTCAAGTGAAACTAAGAGATGGCGCCTCACAGGTCAAGGGGTATAAATAACTTCCCACGAGACAATTAGGCAACTAGAAAAGAGAAAAGGAGTGCAATAGAATGCAGATGGGCAGAGCCAGAAGGTAGTTACTTACGTAGAGGATAGCTGGTTAACAACAACCGCAGGAAAATAGGGGAAAAAGGTGTAAACCTATAACAGGTGATATTCCCTTTATGAGAATCTTCATACAAGTACAAATGATTCAAACAGAAAGCAATACATGCTTGTTTAGTGTTTGCATCTGACTGACCTTCAGTTTTCTAAAAAGTGGATACAAACCTTTTGAGGATATTCATTTATCAGTACTCAAAGAGATTCTTCCTCTCTCTTGTCCAAAGCTAGCTGTATCTGCATATCTGCTCCCTGCATTGCACAGGCTGACCACCTTTATATATAAAGTAGTACATAAATATTTATACAGTGGGTGCATCTTTAAAATGTACATGCATAACTGGATTGGCAAGTAAAGAATTGCAGGAATGCAGAATTACATTTCTCAAGTAACTTTATGAGATCTCAGTTCTATACATTTTTGGTAGTCTAGTACTAACAATTTTTGCAAAGTACAATACTAACAGGAAAATAACTACGGTGGTGATGCTGCGCTAGCGTTGTCGCCTCACAGTAAGACGTCTTGTTCGATTCTCAGCTAAAGCGTCTTCTGTGTGGAGACATGCGTGAATGGGCGTACCTTCGTTGAAGGTAGTGCGTCAGGGCTGGCAACTCGGCACGTAAAAATCTACTGCCAATCATTAGCGGACCGGAGTTCCGCTGTGGCGACCCCTAACCGGGAAAAAGCCGAAAGACACAAGACCATACTAACAGGAAAATATAGACTAAGACAAGAAATTTGCTTGTACTGATTTAAACATTTCATCTATGCAGCTTCTGTCTGAATGTCTGAGACACATGCTGAAAAAAGTGATAAATAGATTTCTCCAAATCTAATTTTTAGGCACAGTATAAAGCTATCTGTAAAGCAGCTGTCTGTGCCATGGAAAAATTTGCTTTATTACTTCAAGACAAAACTCAGACAAAGGGCTTTAACTTACTACTACAGAATGTAGCTCAAGTCAATTTAATGTAGCTATAATGTGTTTAAAACAGAGAGAACATATCCTACCCATGCTGTCATACATCTATGTTACTTAAAAATTACATAGACTTCACTTGTGATCATTTTCTGTTCTAAAGTTAATCTTAATTTTCTCATTATCTTTTGCATATTATGCGAATGTGTGGTATCTGCTTCTGTACACTGAACAAATGATCTGCCAAAGACTTTATTACCATCAAAAATAGATAAATTGCAAAAGTAATTTACATGGTAAGGCCCAAAGTCATTTCTGATATTTAATATAGACTCAATATATTTATTATGGCTTGTGGAAGCACAATTGTTATTAAGTCTGAGATTTCATAATGTATGATTTTAGTGTGTGTGTGTGTGTGTGTGTGTGTGTGTGTGTGTGTGTGTGTGTGTGTGTGTGTGTGTGTGTGTGTGTGTGTGCGCACATGTGCATAGTATTATATCTAGACTAGGAAAATCAAGGCAGGTACCCTGACAGGACTTGTGATAGCCTGTTAGACTAGGTACCAGTCACAGGACAATTTGGACTGGAGAAGGTGCTTTTTCAAAGTATAATCCTGGGAACCAAATTCTCTAGAAATACTAATTTGTCTTCTTGTGTGATAAAACCTGACAAACATGCTCATCATCCTTGACATTTATGCCAGGGACACAGCCCCTTCAGCTAGTATTATAGTTCTGTAAGAACTGTCTTAGGAGATGAATTAAACTTAAGTTAATCTGATGTGATGTGAACATGGAAAGGAGAATGAAGATCTGAAAGCCTAAAAGCTTTTGTACATATGTAAATGTGTAATATGTATATAGGAATCAGATCAGTTAAACCAGTTATGCTCTATAATGGAAATTACAAAACAAGGACTAATTCTTATTATAAAACATGTCAACTGGACAGAGCAATCAGCACACTCTAGGCAAATCTTGTATTTCATGGGAAGCATTTTGCTAGTCGTGCTGAAAATAAAGGTCACCATGGCTACCAAGCCAACAAAAAGTACAGGCACCATTTTCTCAATTTCACCAACATGTCAAAATGAAATATTGTTAGTCTTAAAATTTGTAATTTCACCTGCATTAAATAACCACAGTGCAAAAAACTGTTTAACAACTATGAAATTAAAATGAATTTGTAGGTACTAATGCCGTTTGTCAAAATCCCATGCTATAATGCTATAACTGAATGAATGCATCATTTTATCAGTTTGAAGTTGTGGGCATATTCCATTTAGTATTAATAATCATGGAAAGCAAAGGAATGTCTAAAGTCAGAATCACTTCTAATACTAGAGGTAAAACATGCCAGAGATTTAGTAAACTCATAAGCTAGAAGCCCAGATGAGCTATGGCAATATTTGTTAACACCAAAGAAAGAAGAGAGCATAAGAGACAGATGAAGGTATTTGATTTTATTTTGCTACCGGGATAAGGACACTAGGTACAAATGCTTCTTTCAGAAGTGATGCTGGAGTCTGCATGTTTATGTGACTTTTTCATAATTACAAAGTCTGCAGTTGAAGACTGAAGAGTACAAATACAGCCACAGGATGCAACTCATCAGCAGCCTATAGTCTTACGATTCAGTGCTAAAGTATCACACTGTCAGTCTATACATAATATTAATGGTAGCTCATGAAGTTGTTAAACCAATAGCCATCTGTAACAATACTCAGCAGTTCTTTTTTTATTAAAAAAATAACATTTTTTTCAAAAAAAATATGCTGCATACCAGTAAAACTTACAAATTTCATTAAACTAACAAAAAAATTGACAGCACAACTGCATTATTAGAATGAGTACCAATAAATGAAAGGCAATACAATTCATGAAGTCAACTAACAATTGAAAGAATAGTTGTGTAAAATCTTACCATAACTATGGATGTTCTTCTCTTCTATATCTTGCAGTATTCATAACATGGAGGTGTCTGCCACAGGCTGCCCCAAAGTCCGGCCAGTATACAAAAGTCTAGAGCTACTGTTAGGTACGTGCAACATCACACAAAGGACCTTGTCCAACATCGGGTATAAAGCAGACATCAGCATGTACCATCCTCAGAATTGAATGCCCCAGGAAGAACATCAGCCTGAGATAAACTGAGAAAAACACATATCCAGAAATCAATTAAGCATTAGGGGGAAGAAGGAAAGGATAGAATACTGCAACAGATAGAAGAGAAGATCTATGGTTATGGTAAGATTTTACACAACAATTCTATGTCCTTCTATTCCTATGTTGCAGTATTCATAACATGAGGGAGAATACCAAAGCTCATGCAGAGGAAAGAGTGGGATGAGGGGCAGCAGCACTATCGACAAACCCCTGAAGAATAGCCCTGGCAAAACCAGCTCTAGATCTAGATATACCACCTAGCTTGTAATGTTTTGTGAAAGTATGGACAGAAGACCAAGCAGCTGCTTTGAGGATAGAGAAAGTATCCAGACCCTTGAAAAAAGGACCTGAAGAGGACACAGCTCTAGTAGAATCAGCCTTAACTGGAGATGTAAGGGTTTTTCCATGAGTTACATAATGAAAGGAAATGGCCTTAGAGATCCAAGAGGAGATTGTCTGCTTGGAAACAGGCCTGCCCAGAGCCTTGGGATGATAAGAAATGAAGAGCAATCAGATTTCTGGATAGACTCGGTTTTATCCAACTATAATCTGAGTTGTCTATGCACATCTAAGGTGTGTAAATTCCTCTCGCTAGAAGATTGTTGAGAGGGAAAGAAGGTAGATAAATTAATGGATTGGTTAAGTGACAACTCATTCACCACCTTGGGCATAAAGGAGGGATTAGTGCATAGTGAAACCTTATCCTTGTAGAAAACAGTGAATGGAGAGGAAGCCATAAGGGCTTGAAGTTCTGAAACTCTTTTGGCTGAAGTGATAGCCAAAAGAAGCACTGTCTTTCAAGTGCAATGTTGGAGAGAAGAGGAAATGGCTGGTTCAAAGGGAAGCAATGTAAGTTATTCTAAAACAAAATTTAGATCCCAAGGAGGAGGAACAGGTTTCTTGGTGGTCTGATATGAAGTACACCTTTCAAGAAAAGTTTGCTTTCCAATCTTGAAGCCAAAGGAGGGGTCATAAACAGACAGGCAGACATGGCTGAGAGATGAGCTTTTGCTAAAGAATATGATAATCCTGTCTTCAGTAATTCACACAGATAGACAAAACCACCAGAATATCCACAGACAATGGGTGCAGGTTTTGAGAAAGACACCAGATAGAAAGCCTCTTCTATTTGGAAATGTAGGATTTCCTAGTATTGGGTTTTCTGACCTCCTGCAGAACTTTTAGCATGTTCTCAGAAAATAGATGCCTGAAAGGGATCAAAACCCTATCACCCACAGTATCAGATGAAGGGCTGACATTTGCAGATGTATTAGGGATTTCTTGTCCTGTGTGAGTAGATCCACCCTGTGAGGTAAAGTGTGATGGTTGACCTTGACTAAATGCAGAAGAAGGGGGAACCCATGCTGTTTTGGCCAAAAGGGAGCCACCAGTAAGACTTCTGGTTGGACCTGTTGTATCTTTAACAGAACTTTCTGTTGAAGGGGATGGGGGAATGAGTAAACAACACCTTCCAAGAGAAGGATAGGGCATCCACCTTCCAAGCTAGAGGATCAGGCACTCTGACACAAAACTTTGGAAGCTGTCTGTTCATAGGAGAGGCAAAGAGATCTACTTGAGGAGTACCCCACCGGTGGATAATATCCAAAAACAGATCCCTATACAACATCCATTGATGTGAGTCATGGATCTGCTCAACATGTCTACCAAAACATTCTGCCTGAAGGGTTAGTTGATACTGAGTTGCCAGCTCCCAGGTCTTGAGAGCCAACATGCACAGGAGATATGACATTTGTTGACATACCAAAGAACTGTGGTATTGTCTGTGGCCCACTTTAGAAGACCTGGAATAAAAAAAGATTGAAGGGTTTGCAGGGCAAAAATGAGAGCTTTCATCTCCTTTAAGGTTATGTGTTCCTTCATTTGGGAAGGAAAGATAAGGAACAAAACATAAAGGACTCCTCCACTGAAAGTATTGCCAAAGAAATCCAATTATACAACGACCCCCCCCCCCATTAATATTCCAAAATGTGCACGCTGATTGGTGAAGCCCTTGCTTGGAAAGGGCTGCTTCTGAACAGGAGTAGTAGTAGAAGAAGTCTTGGCAAGGTAACGTTTTCTGGCACCTTGTTTACTCTTAGAAGCAGGAGGTCTAGATAGCTTCCTTACAAATGGAGTTTTAGAAGGATAGTTCCTTTGAAATTTTGGAACTGGTGACAGAAAAATATGTTTAGGGTCTTGGAGCTCCTTGCTTTTTTTTGCAGGGACATAAAGTGCTCTGCAGCTGCAGATCCAAGCAAGGCCTTGGAATCTAATGGAACATCCATAATTTTAGCTTTGATATCATCTGGTAGTGGCTGGAGTCTCAGTCAAGAGTACCTCTTAAGGACAAAGCCAGATGCAGCAGCTCTGACAGATGCTTCCACTGCATCATAGCTGCATTTAATGGAATGATGTGTCACTTTGAGAAGAGGAACCCAAAATGGAAGAAAACTGAGACTTTGTGTCTGAGTCTGGAAGCTCCAAAATGAGCTTAGTGGCTTGAGAAAGAAGGGCTAAGGTATATTTGGTCATATGCATCTGGTAGTTTATGGTCCTAAAGGTGTGTGACCAAAGTACACACTTTTTCCCCAACCTTTACATAACTTTGCTTTCCTTATCCAAGGGGAGAAGTGAAGTTGAAGGCAAAAGCTTAGATGGCTGATCTGCAGCCACTAAGACTGTAGCTGGATCTACAGAAGGGCACTTAAACAAAAACTTGCAGTCTTCTGGCACTTTGTAAAACCTGTCTGGCCTTTTAGGGGCAGGAGGTTGTAAATCTGAACACTTAGAAGCAGAGGAGAAAGCATCCAAAAAGCTGGTAGAACCAGAGGTACTGCAGAAGGAGAACAGGAGTCCATCTGTAACAGATCATAACATTTTTTTTTGTATCTCAGAAAACTGAGAGCAAACTCACTTGAAACATTCAGTCATCTTCAAAATGGTCTCACCAAAGCTAATATCCTCCTTGGGTGATTCTGTACCATTTGATTCCTCCTCTGGGGAAGCATACCCCAATGGAGAGGACATCCGGACAGAATATGCCAGAGACTCATCCCAGAAGAAGCATCTTCATCTGAGGAATCCTCAGTCCTAATTCTTTTTAGGAGAAACTGGAGAAAGAGAAGGAGAAGGGAGGGAGACCCCTTTATATTGCCTAAGGGCCATAAAAGCATTAAACAGCCCTTGAAAAAAGGCTTGCCAATCAGCAGAATGTCCTTGAGAAGAAGAAGAATGCTTAGTTATCCGTTTTTTCTTAAGTGGAACACTCATACGGTGGAAAGATGGGGGAGCCACTAAGCTCATTTTGGAGCTTCCAGACTCAGACACAAAGTCTCAGTTTTCTTCCATTTTGGGTTCCTCTTCTCAAAGTGACACATCATTCCATTAAATGCAGCTATGATGCAGTGGAAGCATCTGTCAGAGCTGCTGCCTGAATTTGATAATGGTGCTAGGGACATTTTTATGAACAAGGATTTGTGGAATTCCACAAGGACCTTCAGAAACTATGATCCTGGGCACCCCTCCCCACGTCCACAGTGAACATCTGCATTTACCCCAAGGACGTGCTAGCAAGATCCTTTGTTGTTTTCACAATGGTACCCATGTAAAAATCACCAGCTTCCTCTAAACAGGTCTCTGGGCCAACATCGGCCTCAGGAGAGACATCTGGAATTGGAGAAGCAGCAGAGACAACAGACCTAGATTTCTTGGACTTACTAAGAATGGGCTCCACTGAAGGGCCTGATGTACCTTCCAAGGCATTCCTTGTTAAATGATTATGGCATTGGTTCTCTAAATATAAATTGAGAGAAGCAAAACAACTGTGCTGGGTCTATGGAACAAAGGCCTTGCAAATAGTACAAGATATATGGTCATGGTTACGGCTTAGGCAATAAAGGCACAGATCATAGGAATTCTTATGTGGAATTTGCCTTACACACTGACATTTGCCCTTCCTAGATGATATGCAACCTCAACAAAACAACAGCAGCACAAAATCATTTTAGAAAAAACACCAACAGATCACTTACCTGACTTGAAATCTGCAACTTCGCTGTCAAGCAAATGACCAGAGATGTTATTCAGACTTGCAACAGAAAAATTCTAAGGATGGTATGTGCCAATGTCTGCTTTATACCCAATTTTATTATATGGCCGACACTGAATGGGGTCCTATGTGCGACGTCGCACATACCTAACAGTAGCTTTAGCCTTTTGTATACTGGCCAGATGTTCGGGACAGCCTGTGGCAGACTCCTCCATATTATGAATACTGTAGCATATGAATAGAAGGATATCAACACTCTAAATATCAAAACAAAGTTTGATATATCAGTGTCCAATGCAAAAATGGCCGGCACTCAAGTGAAAGGTAAATCCAGACTTTAATAAAGTCCAAAATATATCCAATAAACCAGTTTCAGCTACAAGCCTTTATCAATATATAATACTAGGATATGTATAAATCATATATGTATATATATATATATATATATATATATATATATATATATATATATAGATATATTTTCTTCTTCTTTCGGATGCTCCTTTTAGGGGTCGCCACAGCGGATCATCTGTTTCCATTTCTTCATGTCCTCTGCATCCTGCTCTGTCACACCAACCACCTGCATGTCCTCTCTCACCACATCCATAAACCTTATTTTAGGCCTTCCTCTTTTCCAGTTACATGGCAACTTCATCCTTAGCATCTTTTTCCCAATATACTCTGCATCCCTCCTCAGCACATGTCCAAACCAATGTAATCTTGCCTCTCTGGCTTTGTCTCTAAACCTTCCAACCTGGGCTGACCTTCTAATACACTTATTCCTAATCCTGTCCACCCTCATCACACCCAGTGCAAATCTTAACATCTTTAACTCTGCCACGTCCAGCTCTGACTCCTGCCTTTTTGTCAATGCCACTGTCTCCAACCCATATAACATAGCTGGTCTCACTACCCTCTTGTAGACCTTCCCTTGCACTCTTACTGGTACTCGTCTGTCACAAATCACTCCTGACACTCTTCTCCACCCACTCCATCCTGCCTGTACTCTCTTCTTCACCTCTCTTATAAATAGGAAAAATATATTCATCAGCAGGTTCAAATCATCCAATCAGTTAAGAGCCATTACAAATGTTCATTCAACCCAGGGGAAAAAAGACCTCCCAGTTTAACAATCCAGATTTTTTCTTTTTTATTTAAAATATTATGCCAGCCCGCTTTAAAATTATTATTACCAACTACTTGGTCTATGACAACAAACTAAAATTGTGCGGTTGGGTGTTTTATAGTATGTTTATACAAATCATTTGTTAAACATTTAGTTCTGATATTACTTAAGTGTTCTGAGACACGTAGTCTGATGGGTCTAAAAGTCTGACTCACATAAAATGCTGAACAAGTACACATAACTAAATACACCACCCAATCTGTGCTACAGTTAACAAATATATTAATATTCAATATGTGAGACATATTCTTACTAGTGAATTCCTTTGTTTTGCACATATGCCTACAAAAGGAACAATGATATATCAAAGTCTCATCAGGCAAGTGACTCATCCGTTGACTTCAGCCTGAACTTCAAGTACTACCAGCTTGCTAAGTCACCAAGACTCAATGGCTGAGATTATAATGGCATCTATATTCGGCAAACTAACTAATCCAACATAGAGCACTACAAGCCTATAGCATGAGGCTTTATGTTTATTCAAAAGAGCTTTCTCTGATTGGTGCAGCAGTACTTGGAAATACAATATGATTAGTGTGTTTGTACAGACTATTATGCAAGATTCTTCTTTTCAAAATCCCATGCTGTAACTAAATGAATGCATCATTTTATCAATTTGAAGCTGTAGTCATATCCCATTAACTACTTAATAACCACAGGATGAAAAGGAATGTGTCTGATGTTTCAGTCCTATTATTTTAAGATAATTTACAAAAAGGAGGTGAAACCCAGCGGACGTTTTATGAAGTCATTCAACGTACAACAGCAAACAAATCTGTGCCAGGCAGTGTAACTAGTGAGAATCATGTTGGCTTTGTTGCTTTAGTTGTGATTCCCAAATTGCTTAATTTAGAAGAGATACAGTAAGAAGTGTTTACATAGTGAAAATCTTTCATTTATTTCATATATTGCTGTGTCAAAACTAAGCAGTTAAACTTCCTAAGCAGATGTTCCTGGAAAGTTGATAAATGCCAAAATTAGTTAAATATCATTAGATGAAAAGGTCTTCTTAAAGAGACCTAGCCTATTCCATTTCAAAGTCTTGCAAAGCAGAGGGTTAGAATTAGCACATTAAGGGGATGATCAGCACTAAATCATTTGCCAGACAGAAAATATAGGTTTCCTGACACTGACAGACAGACAAACAGAAGGAATGCTGCAAAGTTGCTCCACATGTTAAAAATGTGCCTCCCAGTTGAAAAGATAAAAAGCAGTCACATTGCTAAGTGCAGATTTTTTGGGGGACTTTATTAGGATTTTTTGATTGATGTTTAAAGCAGTTTTCTAGCCAATAAACCAGTACCATCCACTTCAGCAAAATCATCCCATGGTGAAGGTTTGCCATATTTTGCCATGTTTTTTTTATCCCAGGTGTGTTAAGGAATGACAATGTTTCTTCTTTTAATAGTTAAGAGATTGCACAGTCTGTTTCATACAGCTTATTTGGATTGACTGCTGCTGGTCATAACCCAAAGCAGAAATTGTATTTCACATATACTCCTAAGACCGTTCACGCCCTTACATACATACTGGAATGGCGGTGGTGCTACTCTGAGCTCTGTAACCATCACATTGATGATAGTGGTATGACTTTAGGTTCTGTAACCTCTGTCTGCCATATTCGTGACAGCAGTGGGATTCAAACCACTGTATTTTGTTTTTTAATTTATGAGAGCCTTACATTCGTTAGTCACAAAAGTGTTAATGTAATATAGTAACATAACATAGCAACCAAGAAACCCAAGGACCAGTTAGACTTTCAAGAATTCCTGTCTCGAGAAATATAGTACCAAAACTCACTATGGCTGAGGCTAGACTGGCTTCTTAATGCACAGCAGTCGAGCACATGCTTATGAGACCTTGAGCTAGATGAACTGTTTAGGCACTCGTGTTACTGGTACACCTGTACTAGGAAATAAACCATCAATGGGTAAGTTTGCAGAGTTTTGTTTGAAAGAGAAAAGTAACAGTTCTAATGGTTGTTGCTCCTTTATAGTGTCTACAGTATAATAAATGACATATTGCAATGCTCAGTCTTTTACATGGATGCCAGAGTCCATTATTTCATTTTACAGACATTTCATACATTGCAATGTCTTACATCTGTAGTAATTTGAGTCATAGTTACTTGCTTGGATCAGCAAAAACACCTCAAGTTGGTCTTTGCTCACATGTTAGCTGACCAAGATTGTAAGAACTTGCTTTAACGCTTGTTATGGGTGGTCCGAGACCTTGCATCTCAGTGAAAAAGTTATACAGATGTTACACTGCCTGCAGTGACTACTGTTTTCCAAAATGCAATCACTTTTGTTGTCTAGGAGTAAAGTCTTCCCAAAGGAGGGATGCAGTGGGTTTGCCCCCTGCAAAAAGCACTTTAGTGTTACATCAGCTCATAAAATGACAAATTCAAGTGGGTCTCTATCAGTTGATCGAGTTTTCAGAAACTTGAATTCCATATGGTCAAGATCATATGATCGAGTTTTTGAAAACTTAAAACTTTTGAATGGAGATCGCCGTACAGCAAGGATCAGGAAATGTACCCTTTTCCTCAGTGTAGTGAGATCTCGGAGTTTGTATATATAATTTGCAGTGGGTATGGGTGTAGGAGTTGCAGAGGGGGGGGGCTTGCCCCTCTACAGGTAATTTTTTTTTTTGATGTTTTAGTTTTCAGAAATTCAATCTTATGGTCTCTTTTATATTTTTTTTGATTTTCTGAAAAGTCAGTCATCTGACATAGACCAGTTACATAAAACTAACAAAAACAACTCATTCAAAATAGGGAAAATTCATTTATTTACAAACTGAGTGTTTTCATTCTTTTTACAATGGAAAAAAAATCTGAATTAAACACGTCAGATGTTAATAATAAACCAATATGAACTCATATACTCTAATCAGAATAAACAATGAAGGACATTAAACATATAAAATGCACACCATAGTAGAGATTCATAAAGAACCCTCATACTGATGGTAAGAGCTGCATTAAAAGTGGTTGTTTACACAATATGGATATTTGTGATTCAGAAACATGCTAGCCACAAAGAGAAAAGATTTCATTATCCACTAATTTGCATATCTCTGAATCACCTTTAACTACTACAAGTGCAAATCAGTACTTTCTTGTGGTAGTTTACATTGGTGGGCCTTGTATCACACTGGCACAGATACCCACCCCCCCCCCAATTCACTATCCCATACACATATACACAGATAACTCTCACCTGTCCATGAGTTGATAGATTGTCCTTGAAGTCTTTGTGTTTTTTTTACCTGGACTTATAAATCACAGATCCTTCCAGACAGCCAATAATGCCATACATTACAGTTTCATTCTTCCTATTGTTTATAACATGCACTGTGATGCTATAGCTGTTGCTCTAAACTTTTTAAATGAGTCCAAGTGATACCATAAAATTTGTCCCTGGTGTTGTCTAGTATTCTTCCTGTGAAGCCTCCTCACATGAACACTCCTGCTGTTGCCTCTTATATGTTCCATTTCTCTTGTAACATACAGACTATTGTAAGCATTGGCTCAAAGCAGGTATTACTGTTTTATCCTTATTATTTAAAATAATCCTGGCCACACTAGCTGATTGGTTGTGTAGTGGGTTAATACTGCAGCTTTGTGTATAAAGGGGTGTAGGGTTTGAAACATTTCCCACCCCCCTTTTACTTTATTTTTTTAAGTAACACTTGGGTAATATTCTCATGTATCCTCTGCTTCTAGTGGTAGTGCACAGGCCTGATATCCTTTGTATGATGGTACAGGGTTTGAATCTTTTTTAGTGCCCTAAAGCACATTACACAGTGTATCTCTGGTGTATGGTGTTCCTACACAAACAATGTCATCCTTCTTTAAGTACATTAAAGTCATGGTATACAGAAGATCTTTCGTGTCTAGTGTTCTCCACCTCCCAGTATTGTAGGATTTGTTCATTAGTGTAGGGCAGTGTGGAGGTGTAACAGTCCACACACACACACACACACACACACACACACACACACACACACACACACACACACACACACACACACACACACACCACACCAAACTTATTCCATAACTAACTGCCCTATTGTGACCTCCCAGGCAGACATATACTCATACATACATTCACATGTGCAATTCCACACATACACACTAAATGACCACTGAACTTCCCGGCACTTACTCTATAGTGATAGGTGAACCCATGCTTTTGGATGTTTTCATTAACACCAGCAGCTAAGAACCTCCATGTAATTTTATATGGCTGAGTGATTCTCTGAATTGTTTGGCTGCATACATGCATTGTCACAGGCATTTCCAGAGAATGGCAGCTCCAGGTATCCTTTCCTGCTGGTGCATAATAATGACTCAACAGCTAGTTGGTGGGGCACACAGGATATCAGAAGAATAGCAAAAAAAAAAAAAAAAAAAATAGAATGCATGGTAACAATTCACCTACAATCCATTTTTAAACGTGAAAAAAAAACATTTCCCTATGAAAAAATAAATGAGATAGTCCGATAATGTAATTATATATTTTACAAATCCTGACAGTATGCACAACCCAGACAATAACTAAATCTGTCATTCTCAAGGATTATGGTTTGGGTTACGTTAGTCTGCTATAATGTAACAAATCAAGTCAGTATCTAATAATACATCAGAAGCAGGAAAATGATATAGACATCGGAGAGTTACAAAAAAAGAGAAAAAGAATATCATAACACAGTTAAAGAACAGCAAGTTGTACCTGTTTTGCAATAATGAAAGATTTTATTTATTTATTTAACATTTCTTTACTGGGAAAGTCTGACTTGGAATGAGCCAATTTTCAGCGGAGGCCCAGAGAAAAACACTCCAGACTCATGTATTTATGACATGGGAGGAAACCGGAGTACCCGGAGGAAACCCACACAAATACAGAGAGGACATGTAGACTCCACACAGACAGTACCCCAGCCAAGAATTGAACCGGAGAACATCTTGCTGTGAGGCAACAATACAAACCACTGCACCACTGAGCTGTCCATTTAATTTAGGACTCATTTCAAATTTTACAGCAAAATCACTGACAGTCATTTGCTAATCAAAGCAAAATACTCTCCCACTGAAAACAGACTTTGCCTGAGAAACCGTAAATTTAATTTACCTGGAACTCCCATATATTGAAAAGGCATCTGACAACTCTTTAAACTACAAGAGATGTGATGGAATTCATAGTCAAATAGCATTTAGTAAAGCACTAATTAGTGACTATGTGAAGAGTGCATGAATTCAAAAAACAAATGTGTAGTGCATTTGCTAACAGCCTGGGATGGCCTATTGGACACAAGTAATCCTTTTCAGGATAAGCCCTGGAGTACAGTCTAGTGAAGTGTCTTGTCAGAGGCACACAGAAGGCAAGTGAAAGCTGAGGGAATCAAACTTTGGACTATACGAACAGTTAAGATAGAAGGAGATGAAATAAAAATATAAACTAAAGTCTCCCGGAATAGATGGCATTCCAGTGGAAGTTTGGAAGTTAGGAATGGACAAACTGATAAAGATCTGGAAGGTTTTGTTTAACAGCATTCGAAAAGGAAGGCAGTCAGCAACTTCCTGGAAACCTAATGTGATGGCCATCACACCTAAAGATGGTAAAGATCTATCAGATTCAGCTTAATAGGTCCATTTTGATTCTAAATCATGATTATAAAGTGTTAATGTCTACAATGGTTAAAATAATGGCAAAGCTGATGCCAAAATTGACAGATATGGACCAATGTGGTTTTGCAGAGGGGAGGCAAAAAATTAATAACATTAATAGAATGATGATAGTGCAGGGGGAAGCAGAATGTAAGAAAATACCATTCTTATTGGTGGGTCTTGGTGCAGAGAAAGCATTTGAGAGAGTAAAGTGGGATTTTATGAGTAGGGCAATGGAAGGATATGCATTCCCTGATACAATAATAAGCTTATTTAGGAAGATATATGAGGGATTAAAGGCAAAAATCAAAGTTGGAGGGTTCTTCTCTGGTAAGTTGTCTCTGAACATAAGAACCAGGCAGGAGCATTTTCTTTCCCTTTGTTATTTGTGCTATATTTGAATCATTGGCAAAGAAACTAAGTGACTCAGAAATTCAAGGATATAATTAGTATGGAACTCAAGAAAAGTTGGCTTTATTTGCAGATAATATTATTTTGTATCTGATTGAACCAGAAAAGGGCATCTCGGTGTTGTGAAATATTTTGAGATAGTTCCATTTTTTGGGGGGATATAAAATTAATGAAAATAAAACAAAGGCTATAGCAATAAACTATGTACCCACACATGAACTGGTCCAGCAATACCCATATTTATGGGGATATGATAAAATGAAGTATTTAGCAGTATTGATTTAAAAAGATTCAGTTATAGCAGCTAAGGATATGTGGGAAAAAAACTAAAGAAAAAATAATACATAAACTGAGAAACTGGAAGTTTCTCCCTGATTGAAGGGATATTTTAGAGCTAAACAGTTAAGGCTCTTATATATAACAAAAGCAGAAAGCTACAATTCAAAGTGGAAAGGGATGATGATGAAGTGAGGAAGGATAATTCAAGAAATAAGGAAAGAATCAGATTTTGGATGCAGATCCTTAAAGAGAATAACAGCAGTCATAAAGAATATTATATTCATAAAATAGCAGAAAGTATACTAAGAACTAAACCAACATGGGAATGAAGGCAGGAGAGTCTTCCAATAGGGATAACTGCAATTAGGGGTACAGAGAACAGGCAAGAGGGGATTGAAATTTACTGGAGGAAGCTGGCAAAAGAACCAATAATTAGACTAGGAAAGGTAATAGACTGGGAGGAGTCCAAGAAGACAACTGAATTGGAAGCTAGTGACTGCCTTCCCTATCAGTGATTATATCAGAGTATAGACAAAGAGAAAGGGATAGGGGAATCTTAAATTAAAGACATGCCCTGGTTGAGTTTTTAAATGAATCTAGAGCAGAAGTTGATGTTAAAAAAGGAATAATTAGAAGGCATGCAAAATATTGCAAAATAACTATAGGAATCAATCATAATAAGTCAGAAAAGATTAGTAAGACAGATTACATATGCAATTCACAAAGAAACAATGGGCCGGGATATGTATGGCTCCAAAATATGCAACAAAGTTTGCCTGGAAGTGTTTGCATAAATACTTATGTAGCCCAAGCAGACAACAAAGAATTTTTCCTTAGGTAGATGGCAAATGTAGATATGAAGGGGAACAAAGAGGTAACTGGGAACATATGATCTGGGAGTGTAATGAGCTGGCAGACTTTAAAAAAATTCCCTACAGCGTACTCTGCCATGAATATTGTCAAGTAACTGACTGTAAATAAGGACGTGATTGTTTTGAGCTGGGATACAGGATCTGAATTACCAAGACACAGTAAGGTCCTGTTAAGTTTAATTGTGGTGGCTGACAAAAAAGCAATCACTAGAAAACCAAAATGAAAATCTAAGCCAACTATACTTGAATTAGTGCATATTTTAACAGAAATAAAAGAATAGGAGGGGGATCTAGGAAAGGTTAGGAGTTAATTACATACAAAAATGGAAGCTATGGTAATAATACATGCAGAAAAATGTTTTGGAGGGAAATTAGGTTTAAGGCAATGCAGGAATTGAATAATTTATGAAATGTTACCTAGATTACAGGATATCTAACAATATATGTGGTGAATAATGTTTGTGAATGTGAACTTGTTAATATGGTTTGATTAATTTATATAAATGTAAGTTTGCCTATGTCACAAGTGATAATTCAATAAAGGTGTTTAAAAACCTTTGTACTACAGGAAACACCGCATTAACAGCTAATAGCCTTAGTCATCTGTATTAAATACCAAACTGTTATAGCCCAAACAGTGTATTTACATTGTGCCTGCAAAAAGCAAGCTAAATTAAAGACTGTGTTCATAGCTAAAATAATAACAGTACACTCATAGACTTTATGATGTGCAAATTATTCACAGCTTAACAAGAAATACATTGTCAGCATTCAACAGAACAAGGAAACAATGGATCATACCCAAAAGAACATGGCTCATATTATCATGCTCCTGTTTTCTACAATAGATTTCTTCTTTTACACAATATCTACTCTGTAATGCAGAAACCAAGTATGTACATACACACAGATGTAACCAGCATTTACAGATCATTGCATGACTGCATACACTTAAGATGTTTGTTTATAATCAAATGAATGAAAAAATACATAAATAATGTATTTCAGCTTGTTGCTGTGAAAAGCATACAGTGCAACCAGTCGGACACAACATGCCTTTCCAACCTCTTTCTGAAAAATTAGAAACAGACATCCAGAAATCGGGAACAGATTTTAAATATTTCACTTACATATTAAGTGTCTAGAATAGCAAGCTTTGCATTAGCAAACATTTTCTGAAGGATATAAAATTTGAAACTCACATATCTGTCATTGTTTAGTGACTGCAATTCACAACAATTTGCCAGGAAAAACAGAAATTTTACATGAATAGGTCAAAATATTTCTCAACTCCTTTGCTCAAGAATTCTGGACAAAGTTAAAAATACTGTGATGGGGTAAAACCCCCCAAAAGGGATACCTTTTCAGGGGTACCAATTCAAACACCTGCCAACAAGGAAGCACTACAGAAGCATTAGGTGCAGGACATTCAGATTCCATAACAGCTTCTTCCCACGTGCTATCAGACTGCTGAACAACAAACCCATAGCGTAACCTGCTAAATGGGTAAACAAACATTACTTATGTGCAATATGTCATTGTTATCTACATAGCTCACTTTATACTTTATACTTTATTGTGTTTATTTTTAGTATCTTATTTTTGATTTCTATTTCAGTATTTTTAAATTATTATTAATCTTCCTTCTGTAAACTATAATTCTTATGGTACAAGCCCGAGTATCGAAATTTTGTGCAGTGACACGCACTTTTTCCTCTGTGTTGATCTGCATGACAATAAAGTTTACTTTGACTTTGACTTTTAAATATTATTTGCTGCTATCTGCTTGCTAACAAGATAAACCTACTGAACAAAGTTTCCTTTTACAAGGGTGACCCCCAGGAGCACTATCTGAGTGACTTGCTCAAAGTCATCCAGTAGGTTAATGGAGGTGGAGAGATTCATACCCTGTAATTTTGATGACAACAGCCAGTTATTTAAGGCATTAAAACCTTAAATGCCTGACAACAATACTTCACTTAAAAAGTTAGCAGAACAACAGGTGTTCCATGAACATGCATTTTATGAATAAAAAGAACTATAAATCTGTAATGACTGGTACTAATGACTGGCATTGTTTACAGACAGTAATCCTTAGTAATTTACCAGAAAATAAGAACATAATGAGGGGTAGGGTATAAATATGAGACAATATCAGGGATGCCTTGCAAAACTGGAGGCGAATAAGAGGCATGGTAGATAAATTCACTTAAAAAGTTAGCAGAACAACAGATCTTGCATCTACATGCATTTTCTGAACAAGCATTAAAAAACTCTTAATAGCTTACATTACTGAATTATTGAAATCCTCAGTGATTTATTAGAAAATGAAGTAAACACCCAATTCAAGTCCCATTTTATTACCTCAGTAACCCCACTACTAAACAAATCTACTAATTCTCCTCTCTCCATACCCACTCCTAGTTCTCATCCTCCTACATTTTTCAAATTTGAACCCATCCAAACTATTTTTATACAGAACCTACTAACTAAGGTAAAATCTTGCACTCTTGCCATTAATCAACTACCTGGAATCGGCCTGAAACTAGCTGCCACATCTGTTGCCTACCCTATATCTATTCTAATCAACTGTTCTATATCTGAACAGTATGTACCTCTCCTTTGGAAAATATCCCATGTCATACCACTTCATAAAGGAGGCCCCTCAACAGATGTATCCAACTACAGACCTATAGCCATTCTTTCACCTTTAGCCAAAATCTTAGAAAAGTGTATCCACAAGCAAATATTAGACTATTTCCTGGAGAATAACCTTTTATCTGATACGCAACATTTCTTTCGACCCAGACATAGTACTAATACAGCCCTTATAAGCTTTACCAATACGATAAATCACCTCAAAAAAACAACCAATTTGTCTCTGCCACCTTCCTTGATATGTCAAAAGCCTTTGGCACTGTATCTCATCAAATTCTCCTCAATAAACTGGCCTCCTACAGTATCAGCCCTGAAGCCCTAAGCTGGTTTCATAGCTACCTCTCTGATTAAAAACAGGCCACCTTATGGGATAATAAATGTTACCCCCAACTTCCCATTTCTGTAGGAGTCCCTCAAGGATCGATCTTTGGACCACTACTCTCTACTATTTTTACTAATGACCTCAACTCTGCTGCTAGCCCTGCCAAAATCATACAATACGCAGATGATGTTTCCCTCATCTGCTCTGTTCCCACTATTGATGTGCTTCAAATAAAATCTCAGACTGCCCTCAACAACATTGAAAACTACTTAGCAGCTCATCAACTTATACAAAATCCCAATAAAACTAAGCTTATGGCCTTTTCAAATGCTTTCCTGCTAATTAATCATCTCCCTCTCTCTATCTTTTCTTCCAATGGCACTAAAATAGAACCTGTTGAACAAACATTGTCACTATTGACAATGCATTAATATTTGGCAAACATATAGCACTGGCAATTGAAAAAGTCCATGTAAAACTTGGTACTCTCTATAGAACCAGACCCTATCTTACCAATCATGCCAGACTTGCAACAGTAAGAACCTACCTCTTATCTTCACTGCTTTACTCTTCACAAATATTCACCAACCTTCATAAAACAGAAATTAATAACCTTGAATCTTGCTATAACAAGATAGCCAAATATGCATCTAACCAGCCTCAAAAATCATATCATTGTACTGCCCTCCACCAACTGAACTGGTTAGAATTCGCAAACTTACTTACATTAAATCAACTATTAATTGCCCATACAGTCATATATAAACCTGATGACTGCCCACCTCTATCTGACCTTGTTCAACCCTACACTAACCTTAAATCTCTTAGGTCAGCAGATAAAAAGTTAATAAAACTCATAACTAACATGGAGTCTCCTTATATTGCTACAAAATTGTGAAATATTGGAATTATCTTCCTCAACATATTCTAGCCATCAATAATACTCATAACTTCAAACAGGCACTAAAACAATACTTCTCAACTTCAAACAGGCCCTAAAACAATACTTCTCGACTTCAAACAGGCCCTAAAATAGTACTTCTCAACTCACTGGATATGCTCTTGTTCTACTCCAGACTCACCTGTTTCTCTCCCTCCTTCTTTTCTACCTCTCTTCATGCTCTTATATAGCCTCGTGTCCTCCCTATTGAGGATACTCCCACCTTTAATTTTATCCTTCATTTTTTTCTTATTCATGTACTACATATGAAAAAAAATGTTTAAAAAGTGTTTAAATACTATTTTTTGTAAATGGCTTCACTGATTTAAGTATGTTTCTGTTTATTAACCCCAATTGTATCAGTATGTAACAATTTTTAATGGCTTTGTATAACTATGTTATTTCTCTGGAGCTTTTCTCCTCGGTTCTCTGCTGAAAACGGGATAATTGCCCAGTCGGACATTACCAGGTAAACAAATGTAAATAAATAAATAAAATAGGTCTGGCAGTTGGTATAGAGGCTAAAGGCACTAAGCACTTAATGAGCTGCTTTCTGTAGTCAAGGATACAAGGTTTGCTTTTTTCTACCTCCATTTGCTGTGTGACTCTGCACAAGTTACTTAATCAAACAGTGCTCCTAGCCTTGGTTTAACAATGTAAAAAGGAAAGGTGATAGGCAGAACCAAATCATGCTGAAATGGTGCTCTAGGCAGGAAAATGAACCAGACCCCCCACCCCACCATGCCAATTTTCTATTATTTGGTTGTCTGTCTCTGTTTCCATAAAACACTGTTCAAATATGTCAGTATGCATACTATTTTTTCTCTACTTTTACAGTGATACTACCACGCCTAGTTGGATTTCACCACAGGTCTGAGGAGAGATAAAATGTTAACATCCTTTTCCCTAGAGAGCTACCCCTGCTTAAACAGCTCGACATTCTAAGTAAGAGTTGTGACTATAAGAAATGAAACAAATTACTCTACCCTGTAGAGTATAATGCAATAGTCCCATCAAATGGACAAACGTCCTCAATATATGTTCCTTTATATGCTCCTTTAAGCACTTGGAATGGAAAAAGAATTCAGACTTTACTTAAGTTTTATTTTTTTTTTATTTTTTATTTATATTTTTATATTTGTTTATCAAGAAGGTCCAACTGGACATGGCTTTCCGTTTTCAGCGAAGGCCCAGGGAGAAAAGCTCCAGTGCTTTATATTATATAGTTAAGTAGTTTCTATTATACAACAAAGGATCATTACTATTTAAAAACAAGCACACTGATTGGACAGCCCAACCAGAGTGCCCATTGTAAATTGAGCATATACCTATAGAAAATAGTCCAGCCACTAAAGTGAAGCCATTGAGCAGCCATACTTTCTATTGTCCTGCACTGGATTTACTGGGGACAGAGCAAAATATAAGGAAAACTCAGGTACTTTCTGCAAAACTAAAACAACAGTAGCATACCTAATTTTCCTTGTATTTTAGTAATGTCCCTGGCAATTTTTTTTCTTTGTAAACACTAAAACAATAGAGCAACAGAGATACTTTTTTTCTCCTTCAAATCACATGCAATGTACTGATGTACTGTGCAAGTGTGGGAACATAAGTCCAATAACTATGCCCAGTATACTGGCATACAGAAGAAAACATGGAAGAAGACTGAAGTGTTGCTATACAAAGCCATTATTTAAGAAAGGTAAACAATTTCTTTTTTAAATAATCTAATTCTGTAACTGCAATAACCCACAACTGGTTGTGAGTATCGCAGGATTTATGCACAGTTCACTTTGTTTAATCACTACGGCTTCATCCTCATGATCAAACCTCACCAGCTGTGGGTAAATCCTGTAATACCCACTCCCATTTGTGGATTATTACTAAATTAATTCTGCTTTAACATGTAGTTCTGAATATGCTTATCATCTGAACAGAGGAAACTAAGAAAAAAAAAAGGAACACAATTTCAGTAACCGTTACTGTTTACAGTTGGCCCAATAAAGTCTGCAACCTTATTTAATACTCTTAGCTTTAACTAAGATCACAGAATAATTTATCTGACAGAGTGAAAACAATATACAATAGTGCTGCTCAGTGCCTGTGCTACTCTTGGCATAACTTACAGTAACTAATTTCTGAGCAGAAGCCTTAGGTGGGACCGTGTGTACAGGCAGACTGTAAAAATGACACAATTCAACTTAATTTCACTGCTTATACTCGCATTTTATGTAACAAGAATGGTGCTAAACAAATATATATATAGCTGTAGTAGAAAAATAGAATATAAATAACTAAATTAAACAGCAATGAATTGAAACATTATAAATAAATCTAAATGTGGATTCTGTAGCAAACTAAAATATGAAGCTTCTCAAGCGTCTATTCCTCAAGGTGGCAAAAAAATCATGATCATTTCACAGAAACATCCTCTAAGCAAAATAAGAAACTCCAGCTGATCAGTCATAAAAACAATTCCTGCAAAGATGGCAAAGTCAAAACCCCAGGGCTGTTCTCTCAGCCCAAAGCACTGCACACAGATTCCAATCAAAAGAAGCCAAAGAATATGCAGTCTGCCACCATCAGAAATCTAAATGAAACACTGTAAGCCCCCAGAAATCGAAAGGAAACTCTGTGAAATGAAGCAATACACCAGAACCAAAAGAGTCCTAAACAGAATACTGCTTGATGCTAATGCAACAAGATCTTCAGAAAGATGAATAAAGCAATAGCATCAGATGAAATGCCTGCTGAATATAAACCAAACACCACTATTACGCTTACATACATACCTCTCCACTTTTCTTAGTTTCATAGAATGTTCCTGATTTTTGCCTAATATTTTTGGCCTGTACCCGTCCAGAATTCCTAAGCAAAGAGGTTCAAATGTATGCTGCATGTGATGTCATGTTCTTCAGAATCAGTGCTGCTTGATTCCAAAAACAGCATTCTGAAGATCTGTAAATGAAGCTCTCCCTCCAAATAACTGATCCGCGCTTACAGGGACAGCAATAGCTGAGACAGAAACAACAGGAATGGCAGCTCAAGGAGGGGACTAAAAATTGCAAACCTAAATAAAGAATAACTCCAGAATTACAAGCAGAATAAAACTAAATAGAAGATGCCAGCCAAGTGCAAGAAAAAATAGCAACAATATGAAAAACAAGGGAATGGCCAAATTGGGCACTAGTTAGTCAATCGCTGCCCTCTTGCCCTCAGATTTAATGGAGTATACATTATTTCTGAGTTCCACCACCAGGAATTTCTGTGCATACTTCCCAAACAATTTTTTTAAAAAGTTGCAATTTAAACTTGCAATACAAGTACAGCACCTTCTTCAGACAGTTCAGCTTTAAATTATCTATCCCATCCTTCAGAGCCATCTGGTCTGGATATTAGGTACCCGCAGAATCCTAGTGTTGCCAATGACAACATGCTAGGCAGCAGTAGCAGCAAACACCCATTGGCAACTATCAACTCACACAAAGTAAAAACAGGCAGTACACATTGTATGATCCATACTCTACACCTGCAATCTCTGTATCGTGTGGCACTGACATGTTTGCACATTGGAACAGGTTAAAAACCTGGAAAGTGGATGGAGTCAGACATTTGGGAGGATACTGACAGAAAATAATGCAAAAAATTGTTAACAACAACAACAATTAAACTACACAGCAATATATCAGAACAGAGTTTTTTTGTACTACTTACTGACTCCATCCCTGACTTATCCCAATGTTAAAAGCTAAAGGTAAGTTAATGACTTATTCAAGTAAGAGATCAGCCAGATATTCTTCTTCTAAGTGGGGATGGAATGATTTGGAAGCAGATGGGGAAAATGAGACAGGTGGGCAACTCTTTTCTTTACTGTACTGAACGACTGTTGATGCACAATCATGTTTGCATCTATGTTTCAGTATTATTTCCAATGTGACTGTAAATTGGTTATTGATATACAATTACCCTTTTACATAAAAAAGACCTATGTGCTGATCCTGATATTTGAATCTCACCCTGAGTTCAGCCATTGTAGAAACCAATTCTAGGCACGCTTTGAAAGCCTCTTTGTCATTGGCTCCACATTTGAGCCATTGAAAGAGAGAAAATTGTCCTGGTAGAGCGCAGCTGAGCAATAATTAGAGTTGGATCCAATCCTGGTGCTGTGGATTGATGATTATTTTATTTATTTTTTAACTTTTATTCCAGGAACTGGGGTACTTACTGGGCACAGAGTTTTCAGTGCCCTGTGTAGAGCCACCCCTGTTCCCAGAGAGAGCACATGGATAATTATCATATGATTCTCTCCCAGAATAACCCATTAGCATTTAGTACAACCATAGAGGCAGCCTGTAGCAGTTTTGCACTTCTTTGTACTAAAACACTGTGCTGGGGCTGTCTCTCAGTAGGGACTTGTTGGGCCTTGCAGTAAACTTTCTAAATTGGCCCCAGTATGCTTACCAATATAGTTTATATCAACACTGTAAAAGTCTTAAAATGTTAGTGAGGCATATTCAACAAATGCTTAAATGTTTTAGATAACACTTTACATTAATGGTTTAGGAACTAGGAATTTTGTCAGCTGCCAAAAACAACAGTTACCCACGTTCTCTCACTTTAGATATATAATTCCAGTCTCCACTTCTAAAATTAAAATTTAAATGATCTACAATGAAAAATAAGAACTTTTTCAAAGTTAGCATATTCATTGCTACATTTAAATAAAGCATCAGTGATGTCTTTTTTCCTTAATAGTGTGTAAATGCTCGTAAATTCTTTGTCAGTACATTCTAGTGTTTTTCCCCACATAGAAGCTGTCACACGTAGCATGCTTAGTCACATAAACCAATATTGTGTTCCTGCAGGAATAATGCATTATAAGCCCAAAGGTTCCCTCCATGTAGGCTAACCTGCAACATTGGTCCTGTATCAATGTATTTATATTTTTTACATGTCCCAGGATATGTGCCTTTAGGTCTTTTAGTAAATGGAGGTATAATATTAAACTCACTCTTCTGTAATTTTGCTGTAAAGCTGTTGTGACTGAACTAATGTGACATGATGTGAGGTTCAAGGAGTCAAGCAGATGCTTGGCACCCTAGTACTTCATGTATAAAGTGGTACTCTCCACCCAATTTTGGCAACCATGATTACCAAATCAACAACACTTTATGTTTGCAACTTTGAAGGCTGTTGTGTCTAAAACTGATTTAGTCTAAAAAGACAGTAGGTATGCATACTGGAAATTAACTGAAACTTAATGTTGATCATTAGTAAAGTATCAAAAGACAGAACAGCAAATGGGTATAATATGCCATTGAGGAATTTCATAACAAATGAAGCTGAAGAAAAATCAATACCAAATCTTTCTGATTATGAAAGCTCTGCTTTTTAGCTCTTTGCAGGTTACCATCAACTGCCATCAGCTCCACTCTACAATCCCGAAGTCTACTGGATATATCCTAGCCTCCCTTGGGTTCTACCTGACCCATATCGGGAGTCAGAGAGGAGACTGAGGATGCTGGTATACTATCATACTGTTATCAAGCAGTGTGCTCTAAGCCACCATCAAGGGGCAATAATCTCTATTCATCTGGATGATATTCCCTTGATGATCAGCTACACCAGGTAGAGGGATTTCCTCACAACTATTGCTACATGGTGGTCAAAGGAGAGGGAATTATCAACCCAGGTTTCAGGGTCTCAAACTATATTTTCATTTTGAAGTGGAGTATTGTTAGTGCTATATGCTGTGGGAATGGTTTAATTGCAAAATGCAACAATGCCACATTTTTTAGCATTTAATTTAGGCCCATTTTCAATACACCAAGCATTTATAAGTGCCAAAGGAATGGGTGAATAATGTGGTCACTTTTGTGAAAATAAGATTCATATCTGTATTAGTCTGCAAGATTTAAATTACAGAGAGCATCACCCAGTGCTTACAGGTAAAGAAGTGACTCAAGAAGACCAGATGCTAAGCTTTTCTGCATAATATATGCTAACCAGAGTGCTTCTAGCAGAAGTAATATGTCGTTAGGAATAAATAGATTCCACAGACTCTCACTTGGTGTTTTCTGTGAACCAGATGTGTTTGTAAGAGATGTTTCCCAAACAATTAAAAAGCCAGGATGTTTTGCAAATATAACTGATGATATATTAGGTTGGTATCAGACATATATCCTTCAATTTCTTTGCGCAAGAGTTTGGACAAAGTCAAAATAATAGGAGGAGACAAATGTCCAAAATTAGAGAATTTTTAAATATGCTTCTAACTCATTTAAAATGTTAATAGAAAAGGTTTTGCATCAATCTGCATTTTCTCAACAAGAAATATGAAACACTGTCTGGCATCACTGACTGGCTGAAATCCACAGTGATTTATTTTCAAGGGAAAAAGATGTACAAGGGCTAGAGCACACATATGAAACAAAATCAGGGTCATTCTATAAAATCAAGGATAGCTGAGTGTATGGTCAGACAAGAGAAGAGGAAGACAAGACACAGATACAGTTGGTGTATAGATAAAGGCAATACAATATCAGGCTAAATAACAGCAGATATAAAGTCAGACAGGCAGTTTCTAAAATGAATGAATCTCATCTATGGTTAGCAATGTGCAAAAGATAGATTTTTGCGAGGAATGAAACTCATGCATTTCAAAGTTGTGCATTATGCAAAGCACACTGTAACAAGAACACAATGAAAGAGACAGCAACATGCTAAATTCTGTTTTCTAAGAAGCAGTGTAAAACCGATTTGTTCCAGATCAGAGAAGGCACATCTCTCATATCTATAGATTACTCCACATTATGTGCAACAATAAAACTGACAGAAATGTGTGACTGGAGCATAGACTTCAGTGCTCCTGTCACACTTACAGATGATATCAAGATGTTCTCACATAGGACCAGGGTCAGCCTTTGCAATTCTGGGGTGTAATCTGGAACATTATGGTGGGCCCCATGGCTGAACCCTCCCACTACTTGCCAGCTTCTTGCATTTACTACTATTTCATATTGGGTATGATGAATATAAGCTATTACAGTGTATTACATATAAAACAATATGCTTATTGATTAGCTTATAGTTTGTCATACGATACTTTGAAACAGACATATACCACTGGACTTCTGGATTCCCCCTGATCCAATCTCCTGTAGATTCTCGCTCACTCTCTCATAGAATGCTTAACTCACTTAGACACACTGTAAGAGGCCTGTGAGCCACTTAAGAGACTATGTCTGCCTAGTGGTTCATCAGGTGGCTTCACCCTGGCTTCAGAGTAAATATGTTCCTAAACACCTGTAATGCTACCTGCACCTGTTTTGCTTGCACATCAGATAGCCAGACACTCCTCCTTATTTCTCCCCTACACTTCTTTATTTTTTTTTGCCTTTCCTGTCTCATTCCTTCCCTGACTTCCTCTCATTTGGCCAATGCCTTACTTACATGCTTGCAAATACTTTGTTCTCTGTTTATTATTTTGTCCATAGAAACAGAATAATATATGTTGTTATGACAGTATATAGTTGCTCTTCTTACCTGTTTTATTCAATTAATTCTTGCACCACATCTATTTACAATCATGTTCACTGATGCTGCATATTATCCTGATTTATATATCTCTGCATGCTTGCTCTTTCATTGCCTCTGTTACAGTGATACTGATTAAAGTGTGTTGCTTCTTTGGTTATATTTTTGCCATGCTAAGACTGAGAATAGTCTAGGTGGATGAACCTTAAATAAAAATATATAGCTTTGTAAGTTCAGTAGTCTACACAGTTTAGTGTCTTTGGGAGGTGCTGCAGATAACACCAGACAGATCATGGTACTAAGAAACAGGCTCTTTTTGAAACGTGAAACCTGGTAACATTTTCTGACTCATCACAGTCCCCAGTTCTCACATCTCATGCCCATTGTCCTTAGATACCAGAAAGTACTGGACAAATGAATCAGCGGGGATGTCCTTGATGGTTTTGGGAAGACTGGAGGCCCAAAGACAGCATCAAAAATGTCTAACCTCCATTATACACTTGCATCTCATACTGATTCCTTCATGGGCATCCAGTCACTTCCTGCACTTTCTCTGAATGTTTGGAGATCCTTATGCAGTGAATTCTCATATATTGTTACAGTCAGTGTGTTTTCCACTCTATGGTAACGTATTTTGGTCCTTTTAGACAGAAGGTCAGGAACATACTAACAAAGAATTGGGTGATTTTGGAATGTAATAGTGAACTTTACACCACTCTAAGTAACAATTCATTTTTTACACATAAGGTCGGCTGAAATATTAAAAACTTATTGGAGCACCCCCTTACTAGCAGGAGGGGGGTTACGGGGACTAGAAAATGTGGAAGGTGCAAGTATTGTACTCATGTTATGAATGCCTCAGAGATTTGCATAAGTGAACCTTTACTTAAAGTTAGACCTGCTGGAGGTAATTGTAACAGCAAGGGATTAGTATATGTCAGTGTTTGTCAAGGATGCAATGGGTTTTACATGGGAAAATCTGAAAGGGCACTTAAGAAAAGAATTTATGAACATATTTATGCCCTGGAAACCCATAATACTAATAATGCTTTATTCAAATACACACAATCCTGTTCTGCAAACCAAAGCTTTAAGTTTGGTATCTTGGAAGTTATCAAGACAAACATTTGGGGGGACTGGTCTAATCAAATTGAAAAAAGTGAATTTAGGTAGCAAGTAAAACTTAATGCCAATTGTCACCCAGGTATGAATGCTTACTTATCTTTGGTGCTTGTTTTAAAAGATACAGCAGTAGCAATGATTTTATGACTTAGAAGAATTATTTTGTTTATTTTTTTACAGTTTTTAGGTGTCAATTATGTTGTGTTTATTTATTGCTATTTCATTGAACTTAATGAGTTTTCCTTTAAAACGTGATTATTTTTATAATTGATGTACTATTTAAATATTATTTCAAGACAAGCACTTTGGTTCTGATAAAGTCCTGTATTGAGTTGGACGGAGGTTCTTACCTCAGTTGTTGTGTTCTTATTAAACCTTTTGGATTCCTGGATTTCTGAGCTTACTGTCTTTTTATTTAGCCTCACTCAAGTCTCAGAAGTGGTATTTTGTTTATTTGGTCCATTTTTCCACTTCTACGTGTTCGTTTGTGTTTTTGGTGTTTTTTTGAGCGTTTGGAGACTGAGTTTAACTTTTTGAGGAGTGTTAACAGTTTTTACACTTCATTATCATCATGGACCCAGTGGTGCGACGGACTTACTTTCTACTGGCACTAAAGGTGCCATTTTAACCAGCAATAACACTGGGAACAATGACAAAGGAAATCTTGCTCATTTAATCAAGTTAATGTCTCTGCAATATCAGCAGATTCAAAACACCCATGACAGACTTCAACCCCCAGCTGCCTCAGTGCTTCACTCGCAGACTACACTGATGACCACTTCCACCTTAACAGGGGAAGGTTCTTCCGGCAGTCAGCAAGTCCTAGCATCAGTTATTTTGAACAGTATTCCTTGTGGTCAGGTGACAGGGAATATGTTTTCACAAGAAAACAACAGGATGTCCCAATTCGAACAGTGGATTAATAACGAACCTTTGCTTTTTCATGAAGAGAGATTGGCAAGACCCATGGACATAAATAACTGTCTTCATACTTTTGAGTCTAAGATGAGCAAGGTACATAACTTGCAAGTTTATAATGCGTACCTTGCAGAGTGCATTCGGGTCCAGAGAATACCCAAAGGACTCCGAATGAGTACAATTCCTAATGGTCTTACTGTGAGCCAACAGGAAACGGATGATTTGCTTGCCATGTTTGATAGATATGGCATTGCGTTGCTGCATTTTGTTATCAAAATTAACAACAATAGAATTAAAGTTTTATTGGATGAAGTTAATGTACTGAACAATTACTTTTTGAATGATGTTAGTTTTGTCAATTATGAGAACAAATACGATAGCATTTTTTACAAAATAGAACAGCAGGTTAAAGAGAATCATACTAGGAAACAAAAAAAGCTAAAAAGGGATGAAATGGAATACAAACAAAAAGAGGCTTACCAGCTCCCCAAAAGATATTTTGGACCCACTTTAGGTGGGAACAGATTTTTTAATGGTGAGACCGACGAGGTGTTTGAACAAGACTACCCTCCCTTACATAGATCTGAAAGAATTCAGAACAGGAATAGGAACAGACAGAATTTTTTAGGTCCACCACAGACCCCCAAGGGTGCAGACACAGAGGGGGCAGAGGAATTATTGGAACAACAAGAACAACAACAGATATTGAACCACATTGTACAGGTAGAGCCAATCATTTCCAGTTTTCAAGTAAATGTTTAAGTTCACATGGGTTCAATATTTATAATTACACAGACAAGGAAATTGCTGACAAACACTTTTCCTTCTTTGAAAAGGGTTTCAAATTTGTCCCGGGTAACAAATCGGACATTGCCAATGTTTTAACAGAATTGAAGCTTTACACCAGAAAGTTACATTTCCAATTATAGTTCCATGACAACAATGATCAGACTGAACTACCTCCAAACAGGTTCTGAAAGAAAAGTCTTTTTAATCCTCCTTTGCACCCGACACTGGCCCATTTTGAAAGAATTTGCACCAAGGAAATTTACCAGGAATATCACAGTCATAAAATAAATTTCACAACCTTAGTAAGGAAGAGATGTTACTTTTGAGAAATCTTAGGGAGTCAGATTCCATTAGAATTATGAAGCTGGACAAAGGAGGAGGGGTTGTTTTAGTGGGCAAAATGGACTATATGAATGACATTGCTAACATGTTACATGATACTGAAAAGTATGAGATTATGTATGAATGATATTGCTAACATGTTACATGATACTGAAAAGTATGAGATTATGTTTCTAAATGAGATTAATATTGCGCAAAGGAGATTGCACTTATTTTTGGAAAATAGTTTACTGCAAGGTGTTATTAATGAAGAACTTTATAATTTCTTGCGGAACGAATTTCCATTTATTCCCACTATTTTCAGCATCCTAAAGGTGCAAAAAAATGTGCACCATCCCCCTTACTGGCTTATTGTGGCAGCACATAGTTCAACATACTCACTGGGAGTTTTTGTTGCTTGTTTATTGAAAGACACCCTTCGCCCTTATGAGGGTCAAACAAAATTTTTTTGGTGAGACAATGGGGTTTTCCACTATAGCTGTGGTTGACCTTTTCACTTCTATCCCACATGACATTGGTCTGGAATCTTTTCACAAAGCAGTGTGTTGGAATACACTACGTTGAAGGGCACCATGGTTGATTTTGTCATGGAGATTATGGAACTGATTCTTTGTAAAACTACATTACTTTTGAAAATGAATTTTTAAACAGTCAAAAGGGGTGAAGATGGGCTCAAGTTGTGCCCCTATGTGCGCAAGCATAGTGATAACTATATGGGAAAAAGAGATTCATTTTCAATTCTGGCATTGAAAAGAACTGGATAATTTATTTGTGTTACCTGGATGACATTTTTGTCCTATGGAAGAGCAACAAAGGAATGGTGGACAATTTTATTGAACACATCAATGGTATTTGTAATTATTTTAAGTTTACACATACATTCAACACAGAAGCCATTGATTATTTGGATGTTACCATCACTAGAGATATTCCTCCTGATAGCTTCACGTCAAAGGTTTACCGAAAACCCACTTACTCAAACAGTTTTTTATCTTATGAGAGTCAACACCCACTTAAACATTGTTAGGGGCCAAATGATCTGAGGGGCAAGAATGTGCTCCACTCTTATAGATCTTAAAAGGGAACATGGCAACCTAACATACATGTTTGTGGTTAGGGGTTACCCGGAGACATGGGTTCAACAGATTAGTAAGGAAATTCTGGAAGGTTAGGGTATCAAGTACACTCCTTTGTTAGGACAAGGTTCACTCAACACCAGCAATCCAAAAAACACCAAAAGTACATTTTCCTACTCTATGGTAACTTATTTTGGACCTTTTAGACAGAAGGTCAGGAACATACTAACAAAGAATTGGGTGATTTTGGAATGTAATAGTGAACTTTACACTACCCTAGGTAACAAGCCAGTTTTTTGCACATAAGGTCGGCCGAAATATTAAAAACTTATTGGAGCACCCCTTTAATAACAGGATGGAGTTTAGGGGAACTAGAAAATGTGGAAAGTGCAAGTATTGTACTCATGTTATGAATGCCTCAGAGATTTGGATAGGTGAACCTTTACTTAAAGTTAGACTTCCTGGAGGTAATTCTAATAAAAAGGGTTAGTATATGTTAGAGTTTGTCAAGGATGTAATAGGTTTTATGTGGGAAAAACTGAAAGGGCACTTAAGAAAAAAAAATTATGAAAATCTTTCTGCCCTGGAAACCCATAATACTAATAATGCTTTATTCAAACACACACAATCCTGTTCTGCACACCAAAGTTTTAAGTTTGGTATCTTGGAAGTTATCAAGACAAATATTGGGGGGGAGGGTTTGGTCTAATCAAACTGAAAAAAGTGAATTTAGGTGGCAACTAAAACTTAATGCCAAATTGCCAATTGTCCCTCAGGTATGAATGATTACTTATCTTTGGTGCTTATTTTAAAATATAGAGCACTGTTTTTATGACTTAGAAGAATTATTTTATTTTTTACAGTTTTTAGGGGTCAATTATGTTGTGTTTATTTATTGTTATTTCACTGATCTTAATGAGTTTTCCTTTAAGACTTGATTTTTTTTTTTTATAATTGATGTACTATTTAAATGTTGTTTCAAGGCAAGCACTTTGGTTCTGATAAAGTCCTGTATTGAGTTGGACAAAAGTGCTTACCTCAATTGTTGTGTTCTTATTAAACCTATTGGACTGCTAGATTTCTGGACTTACAGTCTTTTTATTTGGGCTCACATAAGTCTTGGAAGTGTTATTTTGTTTATTTAGTCTGCATAGTTTAGTGTCTTTGGAAGGTGCTGCAGATAACACCAGACAGATCATGGTACTAAGAAACAGGCTCCTTTTGAAACGTGAAACCTGGTAACATTTTCTGACTCATCACAGTCCCCAGTTCTCACCCATGCCCAATGTCCTTAGATACCAGAAAGTACTGGACAAATGAATCAGCGAAGATGTGCTTGATGGTTGTGGGAAAACTGGAGGCCCAAAGATAGCATCAAAAATTTCTAACTTCCATTATAAACTCGCATCTCATACTGATTCTTTCATGGGCATCCAATCACTTCCTGCACTTTCTCTGAATGCTTGGAGATCCTTATGCAGTTAATTCTCATACCTTGTTACAGTCAGTGTGTTTCCACTAAACCATGAAACGCCATAAATTGCTGAATTTCTCAGAATGCTCAACAATAATAACAGTGACAATCTCAGGCATTTCCTTCTAAATGGCATTGCTCACACATAACCTCCACTTATAACTATTTCTGAAAGTTTATTTTCATGTATTTGTTAAACACAAGGGCAAATGTGAAGATTACATGCAGGGATAATTTAGACTAGTCACTAATTAACATGTTTTGGCATGTGGAAAGAAATCAGAATGCCTTAAGGAAGCTCACACAGATGTAGGGAGATGATACAAAACTACAGAGTTCATTTAGCTTTCTATAACAGCCGCAAAACTCCTCCCCCAATCCAGTCCAGCCAATTCCTAGCTTTAAGTTTCTTTTTGCCCACTATTTTGTAAGAGACTCCGAATCAGCAATACCTCTGTTCTACATTAATGAGTCAAACAGTTTATGTAACTATTTCTTCTCATTCTGCAAATATTTGTTATGTCCACCTCTGTCTCCCAGCCCTCAGCACACACATCTCATGTTTCACTTCCCCTGAGATTACTCTGCCCCTGTCTGTAACTGCAGCAGTAACTTTTCTGACATGCTGTTGATCTGGTAACATTCTATCATAAGTCTTAGTGATCAGGAGTTACCTCACATCACTGTTGTTGTTGTTATTATTATTATTATTATTACTATTATTTATAATTTACTAGTGTTTGTGTTCATACTCTCTGACACTGACTATTCTCCAGTTAAACCCCATGTCAGCAACAGAGGCAAAAGAAAACATAGTACTTCTCTATTAGTCTTCAAATTGAGTCTGGTCTTGTTATCTTATGAGACAGTAACTGGAATGGTACACAAAAAATAGTTGGCTATCCAAATAGCTTGGGGTTAAAAACTTTGTTGAGCAGAAAAAATGACTAACATGGGAACATAAGCAACTAACTGTGAAACATACAAGAGGTGTAAAGCTGTGGTTAATAATAATTGTAGTCTGGCCATTTGTACAATGCATGGTGGGAAATGTTCTCCCCACTAAGACTTGTACCTGCTGTTGCAGCAAAACTAGAAAAATGCCTTCTACATTGCTGTAGTGTCTCATAGGCAAATCTCTTGATCATTTAATGCATAATGACCCTGTATAGCTTAGTGCAGGGCCTACTGGGTGAAATAGGTCCTTTAGGTATATGACTTGTCTAGATTACACAGATCAAGAATTCGGAATGATTGTACATGAGTGGGACTTCAAACTAATAATGTCTAGCCTACACTATTCTCAATCAAATCAACTAGTACTACCCAAACAGTGACAAGTCTGCTGTGGAAGCCCTACAGCAAATGCTACAAGGACTGTCATCTTACAATTTTGGAGCAGAACAATATTCCACTGCGAGAATTCAGGTGCAACCATTTATAGGCAGAAAGCTCAGAATCATAATATCTACCTTGTGTAATACTTCTACTGGAAGAATCAACAGGAAGTCAATGAAATGTAAACAAACCAGAATAGACAAGAATACTTCTATGACTGGAATTGCAAAAGATGACCAGATTTAGATTTAGACTAAAATTTAGGAATGCAAAGTTCACAACCTGAAGTTGCTAATAGAACCTCCAGACCGGGATCCTTTGTAGCTTGTGGGGTAAATCACAAACATGTCTACAAGCCAAATATGTTGAAGTTACAGGAAGAGGGGCAACCAGAAGTCACAACCGGTGTCTTTTCATGAAAACAAACTGTTATAGTCAAGAGCTGGAGAGAGAGAGAGAGAGAGAGAGAGAGAGTGATAAACCTGAAGCTGCATCATCAAAGGAAACTATTGTGCAGCAGTAGGCATCCCAAAATGAAGAACAGAAGTCCACTCTAAATAGTCATGTTAAAAATCTCCAGATATGGTTGACAATTCAAAAAAAATAGAAGGGCTGTTTCAGAGTTTAATTACTCTAGTCTCTGAAAACCTAATTTATTGAAATATGATGTTTGATTTTGCTGTAACTAAGCTAGGATATTCCTAACATACAGTTAAGGTTAATTTTATAATGACTAGTGTAATGTAATGCAAGCTACATCATATATATTTTAAATTTACAATGCCACACCATATATAGGGATAGAGCTTTAAGTATAATGAGCTAGGGAGAGGGATCTGCCTGTCATGCTGTACACAGACAGACAAATAGACCTCACAAAGGCTATACCACATCTACTTTGCCCGTGTCTGTGTGTTGTTTAGTAATCCTCTTGACATGATAGTGTGGACACTTATACAGCAACCACATAAGCATATCACCACAGCTCAAACAGTATCCTAATAGGATGTGTGGCCTCAACAATAAATAAGCTACAAGACATTACCCAAAAATCTTTCTCCTCTGTAGAAACACAGCTCACAGAATAAAACTTCTTACTCAACCCCAAGGAAACAAAGTTAATGCTTTTTACCTCAAAAAGTTGTCAAAATCAAAAGCAATGCTTTATTATAAAGTCAGCAAATAATACTGTCATTGAAACTGTAACTCACAGTAAACATTTAGGTGCTATAATAGATGACAATCTAAAATATGATCAGCATATACTGCACACCATTAAATCTACACACCAGAAACTAGGCTCCCTTTATAGGTTCAATGAATTCTTTACAGATACTGCAAGAAAAACTCTAGCCACTACCTTCTTATTGCCAATTCTCTTATATGCTGCTCCTATCCTAACAAACTTAAATGATACTCAAAGAAAGAAACTTGCCTCCTGCTACAACAAAATAGATAAATTTGCCACCAATCTCTCTCATAGGACCCACCATTGTCATAGCTTAAATAATTAAACTGACTTGAACTACACAACTACCTAATATATTCACAACTAACTCTAGCATACAAACTCATTCATCGTCCAGAAAAATGCCCTGCACTACATAACTTATTACTGATCTACTGTCCACCAAAGGACCTCCACTCTAGTAACAAATTCTTATTACTTACAAATAAATGAAATAATGCTGCAGGACTACTCCAGATACATTGTTAAACTCTGGAATAGTTTCTGCACACAAATAAAACTCTCTGATAAACTCAATAGTTCTAAACCACTGCTTAAACAAAATTGTAACCAGTCCTGGTCCTGCACATGCTCATCTCGAGATTGTGACTTTCTGCTCACTGTATAATACTCTCCTTAAACAAAATACACTAAACCTTTCACTGAAATGACAAAACAATTTTTACACATAACCGCTGCCTGTACAATCCATTAAAATGCATGTAGGCTTCTCTTTAGTAACTTCTACCTCTGTAAAGTCTTAGAATTTATAAATGTAACTACTGTTTGTGTACAGATGTAAACAGAAATGTAACCACTCTGTGTTTAACTGGAATTTAGTATAATGCAATGTAGGCAAATGGAGCTTCCCCCCAGTCCTCTGCTGAAAATGAATATTACCCAGCCGGACTTTCCCAGTAAACAAGGACAAATAAATAAAATAAATAATACTAGTCTGAGCTCATGAGGCTCCCATAGTCATTACTACAGAATTCGTGTCAGCAAATAAAATGAATAAAAAATAGGAAGGCAGGCTAAAATAAAATTGCTGACAACTTTTATTTATCTTTTGTTGACTAGGTTATACCCATAAGGCTAGTGGTCCCTTTTCAGGTGAGACCTAAGGAAGTTATTGTACTAATAGTGGAAATTTGGCCAGGGCATCAGGAACTTCCTCTTCTCTTTTTGATAGGTGTTGCGGGATCTTTTAGATCCACCTAAACTACTACCAACTCAAGCAGATGAGACCTTCGTTTAACATATCAGCTGAAGGACAACACACTCAGGAGTGCAGCACCACTAATACTGCAGTGCATTGCCAGCAATCAATCAGCTGGTACTTGAAAAGGACCCACTGCCTTCTGGACTTCTTGTACCAAAGGCGAATGTGCTACCTATTGCACCACTGATGATGCTTTAAATTGTGACAACCGAGCCAGGTAGAGTTTCAAAATATGTCTTCCAGTCTGTAGTCAGATGCATTATCTACTGTGCCACTAATGCTGGAAATTGTTCACAAACACAAAATATAATAGTGTATAGTGACCATTTCCCTCACTTAGTATTTCTACTGATAGCTATGGGCAAAACATGAGACAAAAAAGTTTGTGATCAAATATTTATCCTATGTGCCACACTATGTACCTGCAATACTCCTAGAGAATATGTAATTCTATAAATTGTTACAATGTTTCACTATGAGTATTTAAAAATCTTAAAACCATGAATAGGCTGCCCAAGAGCTTGTATTCTATTTTCTTTGTATCTATGATGTTTTTGAAACTTGATAGTGAATTTAAATGATTCCAAGTTGCAATAACATGTGCCCAAAAGGAGTTATCTTTTTATCACATGATGCCCCCACAAGGGTGGTAGGGCTTTGGTTTAAATTTAGGAGGCCACGAGTAAGAAGTAAACCTTATTTGTTAATTTCATAAAACTGAATATTTAACTTTATACCTATCATGTGTAACCTTTCCTCAGAAATCACTTTAAATATATAAACTAAATCATTCCTAAAAAGCCTATAATAAATTATCCGATTTTAGTTTTGGCAGGCATTTTGAATATATTAAATTGTAATGACTCCAGATATACTTAAATCATATAAACTATTGAACTGTATACTTACAAAGGCTAGCATTGTATCCAACAACTAGTGAAATCAAGGCTTTAATGAGGGAAATCAAGACTGAGTCATTTATCAAAGAAACTGCATGAAAGTACTTTGAATATTAAAGTAACACCTTCTGCTAATATCACTTAAATTTACTGTAAAGTTACATTTATGACCAACTATAGCACATCTCTCCAAAACACATTATAGGATTTTGTTTTACTATGAAAAATGTCACAGTGTTAAAAAGATCATCCATACAGCTTATTCCAGTAGCTCTAAAAAGCCCCTTGGTCTGCTGTTGCTTTAACTGTGGTGCACAGTTTCAGTCTTCGAATTTAGAACATCAATATCATTACTTTCAACACACTTCATAATTGGTAAAACAATAAAGATGTCCAAGCACAACTCCTGGAGATCTTCACAAATAATGGGCTTTGGTTTTAAATGATTCTGATTTAGTCCAGCTGTATACAGGACATTTACTCATTCAAAAAAAGAAATCCCTGTGACTGTGATAAGCCTAAATAAACTAAACCAATGAAAGTCCTTCAGAAACGGTATAATCAACATTAATATAAAATAAAATAAAATGAGACTAGAAGTGAGTCATCCTGAGTCAATAAAATTGCTGTGGAAGGTGTCAGATTTAAGGTAGCTGGATGATGGGATGACATTCCTAATAACCAGGGAGACATTTACCTAACAAATGTTGATGTCACTCTTCTTTACTAGATTAGGATTACAAATGCATCTTTTCAATATTGAGGAATATTCCCCCCAAAACAGATAGCTAAATATAGCAATTAATTTATTATCCTATCAATCAAAATTCCACAGCTGCAATGAAGGATTGCAATGTCATTAATATTTATCAACCGCTATCTTTATATATTTATCTAGGATTGGAATGATGCATTTAGTTACATCCCAGTTCTCCTTATATTTGGATGAGTGGCTTAGATGAAGAGAAGTTAAAATTACTACTAAAAATATCTGCCGTCTCTAGACCATGATCCTGTGACACAGTGTGTTGCCCTGAATACTTCCAAGATAACATGTGTTTGATTATCAGCACAGAAGCTAGTGAGGGTGGGTCAGGGAGGATTTTACTAAGCAGCCGATGCCAACTTATCCATCCTGTGGCAGGGGAATTAACTCTTAGTGACAACATGGAGAAGCAATAGATGTTGTACCCCTGTAGCATGGGACTACAGATCACACATTGCCCTGTGACTACAGATTAACATATATAGAGAGGTGAGCATAACCTTCAAAGGTAGGTAACTTTAACAGAGCTTGAAAGAGCCACCACAGGGAGTTACAGCTGTAAATGTCATAACATAAAAAGCCCTGTTGGGTACATGGGACAGACTCTTCCCTGATGGGAATGAATGGGCCATCTATGCCATGACGGGCCTGATATTTGGCAGGCATTGGGGATCCCAAACAACTACCTGTTATCTCACTGCTAGAAGTTAGCTACCTCCATTACTTACTAAAAAAGTAATGTCACCTTGTTGTAGATAGAGCAACAGTAGAAAACGGGCTCATTTGAATACCTTCAGCCTACTTGGATTTGTGGTAATTTATGGACTTGCTTGTGTTTAAACTGATGATTTTACCTTTCATTGGGAAGGGTTGTTTCAGTATTATACAACTTATAGATTTTCCAGCTATTTTCCCTTATTGTACATTGTTTTATACTTTCTTATTCCATCGATGATTTAACTGCCTACTATTTAACATTGGATTTACAATTGTGCATCAAGGAATTCAGCTTATTAAACCACCCTCAATAGTGATTTGTAGGCTTCTCTTCCTTGTCACAATACCATTGCATTTCCTTTAATTCAGCATAGATTGACAAACTGCCTGTTATATTTTGTTAGCTACTTCATTATGAGGCTATTATTTTACCTTCTTGCCTGCAGATCACTGGCAGGGGATGTGTGCACGTGTCCTATGAGGTATTTTTATAGTTTAGCTATCCAACAAGAGTTAACACTTATTCAGCTTTCTCATGAAGCTGACATTTTCTTTTTAAGTGTGGGCTACTGTAAAATCCAGATAAATATGTAATACTGCAGATGATACATATGTTAACTCCAATATTTCATCACCTGGTTAAATTAAATTTAAAGATGATGAAATGTCATTCCCAACAAAAATGGCATTGTCCTCCCCCTCAGCCTTGCTAGATCTTGGTTTGTGATAGCATGTTAAAAATAGAGAAGTAGAAATTTTGGCTTCAAGCCAACTTTCAATTATAAATGTACTGTCAGCACCATTTGCTGTTAACATCAAAGGAAGTTAGTCCCATTTATTATTAATGTTGCAAGTGAGTGTTTATTAATAGTATTTGAACAAGAACATTAAGAGTCAAAGAGCTATAATTGGAGCCTAGCATTTGGCTAAAAATGAGCTGATCGTTGTGATGCCCATGCCCTGGCTCAGCAATCAAGAAGCCTCAATTCTCACCACTAACACCAGAGATGGGCATCTCATATAGGAAGAAAGGATAACAAATACACACAGTAAGGTGCAATTTCCCTTAAGGGCACACAGAGATCACAGTCAGTCCAAGGTTGGTCGCTTCCTTGCTCTCCAGGTCCCCAATAAGACTCCCCACTGGCACAGCTATAGGGTCCAGATCTCAGCCAGCTGGGCAAGCTAAAACCTCCAGCACCCTCTCTGTCCAACCAGTGCTTCATGTCCCTGCCCAAGTAGCTGACACACCCACACTTTGAGATAAGAGTTTTATACAACCACACAGACACTCCTAATGAAGGCTGGCACAGGTTCTCCAGCTGTGCCCCTTTTAACCAGAAAATACAGTAGAAATCATTGCCACGACCCAGCTAATAATTATCAGCTACACAAAGGCCTTTAAAAGGTTGTCCAATTATTATTGTGCAATATTATCATCCAACCGGTAAGTGTGACTAAACAGTCAAGGCTTATTAGAGTGATTTGATACAGGATCACTATATACATGCAATGTACTCTAGAGCTTAAATTAGCTCTACACAAAACAGCTACAGTTAAAAGGGCTTAAAAATATTTAATAATAAATAATTAAAAACACAAGACAATACTTTTTACTACACAGTGCTAGTCAAGAGTTCAGAGATCACAGAGAAATACTTAAAATAATTCAATAGTACAGTTCTGACATCACAGAAAAACACAGTCTAATATTTCTAGTTTCTAGCTATTTCTAAGAGAAAACATAAGTCTAAGATAACTTACATATAGAGCAAAGGCAGTGCTGAGTTGGATGGTCAAGACAACAATGCTTAATGCTCTCTGATTCTCTCTATTTTTAAAATAACATTCCTGGTTCACATTACATCATTCTTCACACTTCCCTGCATTCTCAGGATAACAGAAACTACATTTACATTCTTCCCCTCTGGACAGAAGCCAGAGCAATAAAGGACATTTATGCATGCAAATTTTGGCCATTAAAACAATAGCCTTAAACAATAGCAAGAATTATTTCATCTAGACTGGCCAGAGCCATGTTTAGATCAAAGGGTCACAACATACTGTGTTTGGTCAGTAGAGTGCACTGTTGTTACATTATTTTCCAGTTCCACAGGTAATACTATTTTACCATTTAAGACAACAAGCTTGTGGTTTACATTAATATTTACAGATGACAGAATTATCTCCAAAATTCTATCTGGCTAGGCCGGCAGCCTTCACCCAGTTTTACCCAATCTTCACATAGAGTTTCCTGAGCCTTGTCCTGAAGTTTAGGAAGTATGCCACAACAGACTCCTTGTGAGACTCGCACTCACCTTCCCACTCATCTTGAATTACATCTAGAGGTCCCCTCACCCTATGCCCATACAGCAACTCAAAGGGTGAAAAACCTGTGGATTCCTGGGGAACTTCTCTGTAAGCAAACAACAGATGGGGCAAATATTTGTCCCACTCCCTCTTAAAATGATCTGCAAATGATAGCATGGACTTGATTGTAGAGTTTAACCTCTCAACAAGACCATTAGTCTGGGGATGGTAGGGGGTGGTCTTCATGTGCTTCACCCCACAGGACTTCCACAGACAAGCCAGCAGGTCTGACATGAAATTGGCACCTCTGTCAATCAGTATTTCTTTTGGGAAACCTACCCTGCTGAAAATCTCTAACAAAGCATTTGCCTCAATGGAGGACAAAGCCACTGCCTCAGGGTATCATGTAGCATAATCCACTAACACTAGGATATACTTTTTCCCTGTGGAACTTGGGGTACTCAGATGACCCACAATATCCATAGCTACCCTCTGAAATGGCTCCTCAATCACAGGCAAAAGCATCAAAGAAGCTCTCACCTTGTCTCCTGCCGTCCCTTCTTTTTTGCACTGCTCACAGGTCCTGCAGTACCCTGTTACATCTCTGGAAATTCCAGGCCAATAGAAGTTCTGCATAATATGCCACTTTGTATGTTTTATGCCCATATGACCTGCAAAGGGAATATCATGGGCTATGGCTAGAAGCGCCAGACAATGGGCTCTAGGCACTACCAACTGATGTACTCTCCCACCTTCGAGCCCTCCCTCAGGAGTCCACTCTCTGTACAGTAACCCTTTGTCACAGCATACAGATTCCCCCTTTCCTTTAGAATCAAGTGCCTCCCTAGCTACCTGCCTCAGGCTTTGCATTGTAGGGTCTGAGTGCTGAGGCTGTCTCAACTCTCTCCTTGTAACCCTTCCCAGTTCCCCTTCCACAAAAATCTGGCATCCTCTAACAGTGGTGCCTCACTGTCAGCCTTGGTACTACTACTCACCTCTACCTTTGCAGTCACTCTGTCCAAGGGACCATCAGTACACACAAGCAGCTGTGGCTCACCTTCAGTCTCACTGCTACAGGGTAGCTCCCTCCCTGAAGTAGCCACCTCACCAGTGCTGGCTGCTAGTATGCAGTCTGTCTGGGTCTCCCCCAGGCTACCAGATCCACATGCTTGTCTCCTAGCCTGACTGCATGTGACTGCATATGGTACTGCCTCATCCAAATCCTTCCCTATCAGGACATCTGCAGGATGGTAGTTTGGTACCCTTGTTGTCTCAAGACAACCTACTATTAGCATTTTCTCTTTCCCACTTACTGGCTCCCTCACCTTTTGTTCCCCACCCTGCATCTGTGGACACCTGTATGCCACATAGCCCCACTAGTTGCATTCAAAACATTTAACCATAGCTCCTGGACATGTACCTGGACTAGTGGCTTCCCCTACTACTGGCAGATTCTGTTGGAGCAGTCTGTGCTGCCCACCCTGGGCTCCTTTAGACTCATGAGCAGTACTGGAGGTCACTTTCCTGTGCAGGCCTGCCCTGTTTGCCAGGTATAGATCTCCCTTCTTCCCCAACTCATTTGAAGTAGCACATTGTCTATCAGCTAACCAGATCCTCATGTCTTCAGACAAAGTGCTAAAAGCTTGTTCCCCTCACCAAAAGGTCTGCCGGCCCTACAAAAGTGGTGACCTGACATCCACTCACCCACCTATGGAAATAAGTGCTCAGTTCAGCAACATATTCACACACACTTTCATCTGCCTTGTGTCTATGTTCACAAAATGTTTTCCTATACATTTCAGGTGTTAGCTTAAACAATTCTAACAAGTGATTTTTAACAGCTATAATCAAAACATGCAATGTCAAACATTTTTGACAAAACAGTAAGGGGGTCAAGAACCATACCCAGAGCCTTTGGTCAACATCATATTGTTTGCATACCCTCTCAGACATATGAATGAAACTATCAAAATGATTCCCCTCTTTAAACTGTGGAAGAAATTTACTGGCCTTTTGTGCTTCTGGGGTCCAGTTACTCCCTTCCCCATTATCTCCATGACTCTGGCAAAGAGTCAGCATTTCCCTCACATGCTTCCTCTGCCGTTCCTTTTGCTCAGCTTCTATCTCCAAACGCCTGGCCTCCAACTCAAGTCTCTTTGCTCCAGATGGATTTTTAAGTCCTCTGCAGAAAGGTTGAGCTGTCCATTCTCCAAGGATATTTATTATATCTCCACTGCCAGTCTGATTGTCCTCCTGGTTGCTGTTTTCTGATGCAGCTGTAACAAAGGCTGCAATCAGGTCTACCTTAATCAGGTCTCCATGCACCAGTCCCCTAGCCTGGCAAATCTCCGCCAGCTGGCTCCTTGTCAGCTTTCCATACTCCTCTGCTGACATGCTGCCTGCTCACCCTGACTAACTAAGCTAACAAAAGAAATAAAACAATTGTGATCTGAACTCTGAGTATTCACTGCGTGGCTGATTTAGAATACAAAACACCTTCAAAGCTCGCTGTACACAAGCTACAGATATTCACTTTACCCACACCACTACAAGCCAATTAGTATTTGCCATCCAATTAATATGTGGTGTGGATATCCCACCGCTGCCAAACAATTAATATGTGACGCCTGTGCCCTGGCTCAGCAATCAAGGAGCCTCAATCCTTACCACTAACAACAGAGAGGGGCGTCTCATATAGGAAGAAAGGATAACAAATACACACAGTAAGGTACAATTTTCCTTAATAGCACACAGATATCACAATCAGTCTGGGGCTGGTCGCTCCCTTGCTCTCCAGGTCCCCAATAAGACTCCACACTGGTACAGTTATACGGTCCAGATCTCAGCCAGCTGGGCAAGCTAAAACCTCCAGCACCCTCTCTGTCCAACCAGTGCTTCGTGTCCCTGCCCAAGTAGCTGACACACACATACTTTGAGATAAGAGTTTTATACAACCACACAGACACTCCTGGGGAAGGCTGACACAGGTTCTCCAGCTGTACCCCTTTTACCCAAACTATACTGTAGAAATCACTGCCACCACCCAGCTAATAATTATCAGCTACCCAAAGGCCCTTAACAGGGTGTCCAATTATTTCTGTGCAATATTATTATCCAACTGGTAATTGTGACTAAATAGTCAAGGCTTATTAGAGTGACGTGGTACAGGATCACTATATATATGCAATGTATTCCAGAGCTTAAATTATCTCTACACAAAACAGCCACAGTTAAAAGGGTTTAAAAGTATTTAATAATAAATAATTAAAAACAAGACAATACTTTTTACTACATAGTGCTAGTCAAAAGTTCAGAGATCACAGAGAAATACTTAAAATAATTCAGTAGTACAGTTCTGACATCACAGAAAAACACTTAGTCTAATCTTTCTAGTTTCTAGCTATTTATAAGAGAAAACACAAGTCTAAGATAACTTACATATAGAGCAATGGCAGTGCTGAGTAGGATGGTCAAGACAAAAATGCTTAATGCTCTCTGATTCTGTCTGTTTTTAAAATCACATTCCTGGTTCACATTACATCATTCTTCACACTTCCCTGGAATCCCAGGTTAACAGAAACTACAGTTATATTCTTCCCCTCTGGACAGAAATAAAGGACTTTTATGCATGCAAATTCTTGCCATTAAAACAATAGCCTTAAACAATAGCAAAAATTCTTTCATCTAGACTGGTCAGAGCCGTGTTTAGATCAAAGGGTCACAGATGCTGTACTTGGTCAGTAAAGTGCACTTTTGTTACATTATTTTCCAGTTCCACGGGTGACACTATTTTACCATTTAAGACAACAAGCCTGTGGTTTACATTAATATTTACAGATGACAGAATTATCTCCAAAATTCTATCTGGCTAGGCTGGCAGCCTTCACCCATCTTCACCCGATCTTCACAATTATTTTAGTAATTCTACGAATCAGTAGTTTATTTCCCCAATAATGTAAATGGCATTTATCATGGGCAAACATTTGTTCTTTCCCTTTTATTACTTCCCCAAAAAGGAGTAACATGTGCCCTCCCACTAAAAGCATTCCATCTTAAACAGCAATTAAAGTAGGCTACTTATCATTCTGATTTCTAAGAGACAGGGATAGGGGAACATCAGAAAATACAAACTTAACCCACTTGTCAAAGAATCATTTCTAGATATATTGGACTGGAGAATGCATTTTATGTAAATTCGTTCTAATGACATCACTCAAACCTGCTTAAACAGTCACCAATGTATATTAACAAGCATTTGAAAATACTCTATTTAATGACATCCACAAGCCCTCCCCCAAGACAAGAGACTGCCTTATTATTATTTAATCTATTTTGTGAACAAGGTTCTTAAAGCCTCATCATAAACATTATAATGCGCCTGTAGAGATGAACTTGCTTATGAGGTTTGTTTGGGGTGTTTCAATTAGTTATCACATGCCATACTGCCTAAAACATCCTGAACAAATGTTAATTGAAGTCCCCCTCCAAAATCTTTGGAAATAGATGGCTCAGGATCAGCTGACACTTATTCGAAAGGGAATCAATATCTAAGTACACAGTTCAAGTCTTTCTGGAGGAAATGTTAGGACTTCTGTATTAACATTATGTATGTCCAGTTGGTTAACTATATTTGGGAAAACAATATATGACTGCTAGCCTCTAAAACAGAGAGGAGGGGAATCTTGATTCTTCCTCAACAGCTATTTAGTTATATTAGAGCAGAAAGAGAAGGAATCAGTTGATTATGACTAAAAATTTCTTCACAGAACAGAAAGGGAAAAAGAGTAAAAGACAAGAAATCTATAAAAATCTCAAATTAGCCCCTCCTGGCAGAAAAAAAATAAATCATTAGGCACAACCAAAGTACAAATTATGTGGAATGCTTTTGATTTGTTTTACCTCATACAAATTAATGAAGTAAGAATACTTTTCACATTTACATGTATCTCACTCAAAGATAATCAAAAAACACACGTCTTATATAGCCTTGTGATAATTAATCTTCCAGGTACAGAGAATTAACATTTTACATAAACCTTGTAATTCTTTGTAAATATATAAAGTAAAATATTCTAATAGCACATATGCAACTGAAAGAAAAATTAAATTTGCAAATGTAAGGTTTGATATGTCTTACAAGACTCAAATGTATTACATAGTCAGTATTAAAACAAGTGTGGGGGAAATTAAGTAATTAAGTCAGCAAAAGTTTTTTTTCCAGTATGCCTTTTACCTCTGTGTCAGCCAGCAATCAGGCTTTCCGTATCAGCCAGACCTATGGGAAAGAATGTGCTGAACAGAGACTGTTATACAGGCAGCATTAGTAGCAATTTGTGCCTCTGCTGGTACACCGACAATGATAGTTCACTTAATATACTCTTAACCCCTCACCTGGGCATGGGACAAGAGACATACATCACAGTGGGAGCATCTGCACCATCCTCTATATGAGTGAACACTTGCGCACCTGCAATGAGGGCTACCGTATTCATTGTTTGGTGGTGAAATGCCCATCGTTGGATTTGTGGCATTGCACATTTCCAGTTGTTCCCCCCAACAATAAGCATATCCATCCTCTCCATACCACCTCCAGTAAATACCTGAGCCCCGGTTAAATTCAGGTTGCCTAGGCCATGGTGGTTAAGGCTTTATCTCTCTATGAGAATAGAATGCAGTTAAAAATAAAATAAAATAATTCATTTATTTATTTATTTGTTTACTTTTTTACTGGATGAAAAGTTCAAGGAGAATTTGGTGAATAAGATCTATAGCTGTTAGAAACAATAAAAACTGCTCCAGTGTCCAAAACCTTATTCATTATTATTATAGTCTTTGAAAATATAATTAGGGAAAGATGAACATACTATCAGGCCACTGGCTTATTAAACAGCAGCAAATAAAACAAAGTTTCATCCTTCTAATCTTCATGTAGTAGTCTCAGATTCCTATTCTTGTGTAGCTATATGACTTGTAATCTTATCTGTCAATCTTCTCGCTCCAGAATGTGCAACACTACCCCCAATGTGGAACAAATGGGCTAAATGTGGACCACCTACTGAACTCTTATTAGCAACTGCCAACTTCATCTGGAAAGCTCACAGGATGTTTAAAATGTGTTACTTTATATTTAGGTTCATAGGTTCGTACTAGGCTATCTGCCCTAGGGCATTTATAAGCCTAGCCAGTGTGTATGTGGCTTACACCACCCCTTAGGATGAGAATACTACACCCTTTTAGGGTTTAGTTTACTATGCCTCTGTCTAGTAGTGACACAGAGATGACCCCCGGGGTAAACTTACGATCTCCCATCCACTCGTCGAGATTTCTCTTGAATAGAGTCAGTGAGGAGCTCTGCCTAACATGGACTGGGATTCTGTTCCAGAGTGTAGGGAGCCTCTGGGTTATGAATCTGTCCCTCCAGCACGTTCTATTTATTTCTGTGTTGAGGTTTAAGTCACTTGTTCTCGTGGCTCTGATGGATTTGGATTTTCTGAGGTGGAGCATGTCCATTAATTCAGGATTGGACATGGCCTTGTACGTCAGGCACAGATCACCTCTGAGTAGGCGGTATGCGACTGAATAGAGCTGGAGTTTTTCAGTCGGGCAGCATATGACATATGTTTAAGACCCTTTATCCTCTTGGTGAGGAACTTTTGGGGTCTTTCCAACTGCTGCAGGTGTCGGGTGAGATACATCCCAAATGGGGCATTGTACTCAATCATTGGCCTGATAAGAGAAGAGTACAGGGGCACAATGACCTCTCTTGATCTAGATGTGAAACCCTTCATGATAAGGTGGGCAATATAGAAGGTCTTCCTAACCACTTTGGCAATGTGAGTGTCAAATGAGAGGTTACTGTCAACCTGGGTCCCTAGGTCCCTGATTACCTCTTCCGTACTTAATGGATTACCGCCTATGTGGTAATTTGTCGGTACCTTGTTTTTCCCAAAGGGTATGCCTATACATTTCTTGGCGTTCAGCTTAAGGCCATGGCTCTGGCACCAATTATCCATTTCTATGAGGCCTCTCTGAAGGATGTTTGTGTCCGCTGGAGTATCAATTATGGCGCCCAGTTTGCAGTCATCTGCAAACTTTGTCAGCCACAATCCTCCTATGTTTGCCTGTACCTCGGAAAAATAAATGCTGAACAAGAGGGGACCCAGGACTGAGCCCTGGGGGACACCACTTGTGACTGGCTTAGAGTCTGACATAGCTCCAGCAACTCTGACCCTGTGGGTTCTGTCCTTGAGCCAGTTTGCAACCCATCTTGTGACATATGGGTTTACATTTAAGCTGGTGAGTTTGTCTATGATGCCCGAGTGGGGTATTGTGTCAAAGGCTTTTGCAAGGTCAAGGTAGGCTGTGTGAACTGCCTTGCCCTCATCAATGGCCTTAGTGACTGTTTCAAAAAAGTCGACCAAGTTCAAAAGGCAGGATCTGCCCTTGACAAAGCCAAATTGGGTAGGATCCAATGTCTGTAGGTCCCCAATGTCTTTGTTTATGAGTTCCATAATGATCCTCTCCATAGCTTTGCAGACCAGGCTCGTCAAGCTTATGGGGCAGTAATTTCCAGGGTCTGTAGAAGCACCGCCTTTGTGAAGTGGGACCACTGTTGCTGTACGCCACTTTTTGGGTACGTATCCTGTAGTAAGGCTAAGATTAAACAGCAGCCTTATGTGTGGGTATAGTTCCTCTTGGAGTTCATGTAGCACACAGCCCAGGACACCATCCGGTCCCATTGATGCTGTGTTTTTAGCTTTAGAGAGGGCGGCTCTCACCTGGGCATCTGAGATGTTAAAGAGGCTACACTCTGCTGGGATAGTTATTTCTCCTTTTGGGGGGGAGGGGGAGGAGAAATTTGCACTGAACCTGTCTGCCAGAATGTTGGCAATGTCAGTGGGTTCAGTGTATTTCGTGTCATTTTGGACTAACTCTGAGCATATCTGGGAGTTTCCACCCAGGTTTCTAACATAGCTAAAGAAGGCCTTGTGATTGTCTTTTGTGTCTTTTGCGATTTTTCTCTCAAAGTTGGCCTTGGATGATTTTATGAGTGATCGTAGTTTTTTGCTAGTACTGATCAGAGATGCCTTCCCTTTTAGGGATTTTGCTTTGTCATGTAGTAGCTTCCTCCTCCTGTTGTAAAGTTTGTTTATGGCTGGGGTCCACCAGACCGGGCGCCTGCCTTTGGGGGAATGGGTCTTGGTTTTATTTGGGATTGCATGATCCATGCATTCTTGAAGGTGCCCATAGAAGGCATTTGCAAAAGATTCAGCACTGTGGGTTGTGGTTTCCACTGGCCCAGGGGCCTTGAAAGATACCACTTCAGTCTTAAGAAGTGTGAAGTTTGCTTTTGAGAAGTTCTTCACTGTGGTCTTTTGTGCAGGGGGGGGGGGCGGGATGTGGATTTCCAGTGAGATTAATTTATGGTCTGATCTTACCAAAGAGGGATGTACTTCCGGTGTGGAGCATTTTGTCCCCATGTTTGTGATGATCAGGTCTAGTATATTGTCTCCTCTTGTGGGAATGGTGACTAGTTGTTCCATTGCATTTGAGTTTATGAATTCTAGGAACCTTTGGGCTAGGGTGTTGGGGCTTGAGTAATGTTCCCAGTCTATGCTTGGGTAGTTGAAGTCTCCCAAAATTATGGTATTTAGAGAGACATTCATACTCTCCAGTGTCTTCAGGAAGGCTGTGTGGGGTTTCTGAGTTTGAGAGGGTGGTCTGTAGCATGCTACAAACTGTAAGGCAGTTTTGCCTATGGTTAGTTGCACCTGGATAGTCTCCGATGCTTCGTGTGTTGCCACTAACCTGGAGGTGTGGGTATCTTTGATGAAAATGGATACTCCCCCTCCTTTTGTGGTTTGGTCCAAGTTTTGGGGCCGGAAAGCATGATATGAGGTAAAACCTGATAGTGCTGGGGTGCTCTCAGGAGCCTTGAACCAGGTTTCAGTCACTGCACAGACATCGATGTTCTCCATACTGAGGAGGGCTTCGAGGGCGTGCATCTTGAGGTTTAGACTTCTGGCATTGAGCAGCATTACCCTTAGTTTTTTCCACTTGTGTTTTCTAGGGAGGTAGGTTTGTCATTTGAGCCTTGCCTAAAAAGGCACTATGGAGGTGGCAAGAGCCTTGGCCAATATCCGGAAGCCCAGGGGTGACAGGTGCAAGCCATCCCTTGCAAAGCAACGTGGCTTGTCAAGCATGTCATCCCAAGCAGACAGACACTGGATCCCCCTAGAATGACACCAGTAATTAAGCCAATTGTTAAAACTGATCATTTTGTCTTTGTACTGTGGCATCATTCTTGGTGAGGGTAAGATGCTGCTCAGGGTCAGGGTCATACCGGCCTGGGCTACATAATCAGAGAGCTCCTCTATGTCTGTTTTCATGTAGTCCAGGGAGGTACGTCTTAGGTCGTTCACACCGGCATGTACAATGACTGAGTCATATTTGTACTTGCTGTGGAGTGACCTGAGTGCTTGTGTTATGTGGCAGATTCTAGCTCTCGACAGGCAGCTTACTGTGACCCTCTCCTTGTTCAGTCTGGTGAGCGGGACGTCAGTGTGCCTGACTATGATTATAAAACATTCTTTTGATATATTAATATGATTCCGTATTATATACCATAGATATCAGTTAAAATGTTTAACAATGAATGTGTGACAGACCCTTTAAAAGTAAAACACTGAGGAAGACTTAAAATAAGGAAAACTTGAGAGGTATGCTTGTAACCAGTAACAAACCTGACTAGAGAATACATAAACACAAACTACGGGATAAATGGCACACTGAAACATAAGTTTATGATACTGTGTTTAACAAACTGAAAAGACACAATAACTTAAAAAGCAATTGCCAAGAGCCTCCTTTAGTTAGAATAGCTACTCCATGTTATTTTCTAAGATATCAGAGTGGTCTCTCCCATTGCTATGCTCCTCCTTTTCCATTTTCAAATGCTTACTTTGTCATGGCTTGATTATAAACGTTTGGCTACTATTTTTTTCAGACTTCCTGTTTATCCAGTCTTTTAATCTGGACATGCCATCACCAGTTTCTTCACTGGGTCAATATTTTTCACTTTTGATGGCTAAACTTCAATTCTGCTGTTACAGACAAATATTTTCCTTGTCAGATCATTGTGTTCACAATGTTAGCACCTTTTCAGGTTATATATTTCTGCATCAGTTCTTGCTACTTAATTTACAACACAGTTGCCAATTACCAAAATTCACATGGTAACTGATTAAGGGGCTAAAGGCAGAAATTAATTATTTTGTTGTGAGACTGTTTTAATGCACACCAAAATGTGACAACAGTTACATCTAATGACACTCTCAATACAACTAGCTGGATGAAATGCACTGTGAAAAACATTTATGTGCATCCCGAATGCTGTCTAATTGCGAAATGTTTCACAAATACCATTTTATGTCTGCACACCACAGAGATTTATGGCAATTACATCACTTTATAATTCGTCTTTACACTATATACTCTTACAGGATCAAAGAAGCAGTAAGAGGGATGAAAGAAATACAAGAAAATGAATGACAGGCATGGGGATGTTTGCCAATTCAGTACAATAACAAGCTTCATTCTGTAGTCTTTGTTTTGATTCCATTTTTCTCCATTTGCTTACAATGCAATCATGTGCTGTCAGGTAGGTCTTCCAGGCCACCACCACCCCCTCCCTCTTAAAGTGAGGTTCTTGTGCCTATTGGGTTTATCCAGTTAACAAATAAGTAAAATGAAATATAAATAAAGGAATTAGGGACACAGTGGTCTTTACCATATCATCATCAGGTTTGACTGCAACATTTTCATGGACTGAAGTGAATTGTGAAGTATTCATGCATAGGTACCTACAGAGTTAATAAACAATTAAAATGCATTATTACACTTCTCATGTAACTGTGTATTATACTTAATTTAATTTCTGAGTATATTCTTAATGTTAGAGGTGCAAGAGGTTTGAAAATAAAATGATTATGGCATGATTTTTGTTATTTTAATTTCAGTACTAACCCAGTTTTCCTTATAACCACACATACAAAATGATGGGTATTTACATTTACATGCATAAGCAAGGCACTCTGGGGAATCAAGGTCACCATACCTTAGAAAAGTAGATACTTATTTACATTAGTGGTTTCTCTAATAAAATATTGTGTTACTTTTCAATGTAGAGTGCTCCACTTGGCAAATTGTCTTAGTAGAGTACAAGGCTGCCTGTTGATGCATTTTGGATAGAGAATTGTACCTTATGCACTGATATGGGTAGTGAGGCATTATGAGTTCAGCCTTTCAAGACTTCATGTCAGGAATTTTCAGCTTCAAGAAAATGTTTAAGATTCCATCCTTATCAACAAAACTAATTGCAAAAGAATAGCTTGCTTTTTGCATTAGACACTATAACATTTGATATTGTATATGATAAGATTACTCCCATTACTAAAGGTCTATAATTTATGTATTCTATGGAAATTAAATTCACTATAAAAAATCATAATGGTAAACCACCAGTTCAATTAAATCTGATAAGCACAAATACAGTTCTACAAAGTTTAGCTGCAATGACCAAATAAAATGACTGGAAATTACCAAAAGTAAGTAATACACATGCAACAGTTTACACAATTCTGTTAATGTGGGAGGTCTAAATCACTGCACTACCCTATGTGGGTGGGTCATACCCTTACAGCACAACATTACCTGTAAGAGAATACTCAGTTCCCCCTCCATCAAAACCTAGTGCTCCCTGTACTCTAGCATGCTGTGATATCAGAGTTAGCTTATTTATTATGGGAGATATTCCCCATCTTACTGGGGTGCAAAGTGTACAGTCCACTAAAAAGGCAAATTCCTTGCATTATATAGCACGGTTTGTTTTCCTTGTAAGCTATATCAACTGCATTGCAGCATAGCAATATTATTAACTTGTATGCAAAATGTTAAATATTCTGCATATACTTGTATGCAAAATGCTAAAAATGTTGCATATAAACAAAGTAAGTGCCATTTACAACATTAAGTAACTTTACATCAGGAGAATTTGGTGAAAAGTTCTCAAGCTGTAACAAATGATCGCTTTATTACAATACTATGCAAATCAGTTTTGTTCCATGAGTATGACAATCAAGCCAAAAGTATGCAGATCACTCATGGCCGTGTCTGTAAAGCAGCAACACAGTGGTGAAAGCAGTGTTGTAAAAGGTTTCAACACCTGAACTCCCTATGGTAAACATTAACCTGCAGCCTCACCTCATACTACCATAGAAAAAACTAGCTATCTTTTAACAAAAGGAGGGTAATAGCTTAATTTCTACTATTCCAGTAAAAGAATGAAAGCCATGACTTTGAGTTTCAAAATGTGCCAAACATGGAGTGTGTGTGTGTGTGTGTGTGTGTGTGTGTGTGTGTGTGTGTGTGTGTGTGTGTGTGTGTGTGTGTGTGTGTGTGCGTGTGTGTGCAACACTAGCAATCACTGTTTTGAGTCTGTGACTAACAATTTACTGCAGACATCCTGCCTAATATCATCTGTCTATTGCTATCTGATAATTCCGGCCAGTGCTCCATTTTACTTAGCAGAACTGAAATTGGTACTCTGATAAAAAAGATATCAAATACTGATGAATGGTAAAACAGGATCTGAATAACCTTCAGCATGAAGATCAGTTTGGAGCAGCTATGCCCCACGGCGTAAAGACTAGTATACAGGTGTGCAGCATCGGCTGATTAAGTGGCACTTTACCGGTAAGAATCCAGGCAATCAGGACATTCTTGGATGTGTTAAGCATTGTCCTCAATGGCTGTTTGTTCATTAAGTGGCCAAGTCTTAATCCAGCATAGTAGTTCAAAGCTTGTGAATGGCTGTAAAATCACTTTTCCTAACTGCTGATTTACTGGATGCCTTGATCCAGTATAACAGAGTAATGCAGTTGTCATTATCAAAGTTGGACTAGTACTCAGTACCCCAGCTCTAAAACTAAGTACAAAAATGAAATACAAACATGTTTTATTTTAGTAAAAACTGGTGATATCATGTAAATGTTTGATATTGATATGAAGAGACAATTTTGTTCTGCTGCAGACATGTGCGTGCTTAATTAACATGTTTTAAAATAAGAGGTTTGCCAACAGAAAGCTCTCTCTGCAACTCTTCTCACAACCACACAAACACTAAGGCATTCCAGATAATTTTCTTTGATCTTTTCTGGCATCCACTTATGCTGTTTGTGTATGTAAACCTCTTGTGCCTTTTCACAAGGGCTCATAAATCATTTATTTCTAACAAGCATAAATATCTCTTTAATTTGGATTTTCTTTTTGCATGGCCCAGTAACCTAATTATGCATCACATAAATATATATTTGGACAACTCAGACTGGATTAAGGGGGGGGGGGGGGGGGTTGTACCATTTTACACTGGAAAATTGCCAAGGTACATTTACTCATTAAACCCACACATCCTACTACTGTAAATGGTAGCAGATGTCTAACTGAAAATCTATGACAACATAGCATTCTACTAGCATTGTTAGAAAATTAATAAAATCACTTTTTTTAATTAAGGCATTAGCATTATCTTAATAAATATATTATCAGTATCTCAGTAGCGTTAGCAAAAATAGGAGTTCTCTATGACTGTTAGCTGTAACTTATATGGCAGTAGGTCTATAGTTTTTGCAATAGTTGTTGGCAACTGTTTTAACAATTTAATATTTCTGAGCACTCCACTATAATTATTTTTACCACTGAAACATTACTGATAAACATTAATAATAATTATTTTAAGTTCACTCATTCATTCTTCAGCACAGGCTTAAATTCCCAGTCTCCTGATGAGATTGTGTGTGTGTGTGTGTGTGTGTGTGTGTGTGTGTGTGTGTGTGTGTGTGTGTGTGTGTGTGTATCATACATGATGCATCTGTTATCTGTTTTATACATAAATTATATAAATATAAAACATATATGCACATTATAAATACATATGTATATATATGTGTGTCTGTGTGTATATGTGTGTGTAAAATAACTGCAAATATGAAACAGTTTTAAGAGTTTATTAATCAAACGACAAAATAAGCAAAGTATTTCTTTTCAGCATGCTGATACAAAGCTGAAACACTTCACTAATGCAACAGTAAAATATTTCTTTTCATCAGGTGCAAAGCTGAAATGCTTCATTAACATGACAGAAACAAAGTTCAACAGACTGAAAAGTATCAACAAACAATAAGCACTAATGAATGAGTATCTGAAATCCTTGGGGAAAGGTCAGCTCTACACATCTGATGCTGGTACACTAGTATCTCCTTTAGGTAACAGGCTATCATCAGATTGGCTCACTGGATGCTCTAGGCCTCCCTCTCAGCTTCTGCAGGAAATGCCTCTTGGGACACCTATGCTGAGGGATTCACTTCAGAAGCTTGAAATACTGAAATCTTGAATTTCAGTATCTCAAGCCCAAGAAGTGGAATCTACAAAACAACAAAAACTAAAAATCACGAAATTCAAAACCTCGAATACCAGAAGTTTTGAATTTTGCAGTTTTACTACACACACGCCATCCACCACACAAACACACACAATTACTCTACTACATGAAAGCAAGGGGGGCAAGCCCCCCTGCACCCCCACATCCCCCCTACTTAAATATTCTCACTCCGAGGCCGCACTACATACAAACGCACAAAACACCAGAACACAAGCTGCTTTCTCTTTACACACACACGTCACAGCAACAAAACACACTGACACACACCACAGCCCCTACACAAACCCCTTAACACGCACACACACACACACACACACACACACACTTACCTGAATACATAACCATAGCAGAACTTTAGAAGCATGAAATTCAAAACCTCCGGTATTCGAGGTTTTGAATTTCACGCTTCTAAACTTTCACTATTATGTGGATTTGGCTTCTTGGACTCAAAATACTAAAATTTGAGATTTCAGTATTTTGAGCTTCTGAACGGAACCCATGCTGAGATCTTCCTGGATGCTTCTCTGATCACCTCAAGCTGGAAGCATCACAAACACATTCTCTTGTATCCAGCAGCACCACTTTGAAATATTTGTTTTGAACAAATGTCTCTGACTTCTCCACAGCAACTTTCAAGGCTCAGTATGAAAGCAAATGATCTGAGTAGCTCACACTGCCTCACAACCAGTCCTTCAGGCTGCTTCTGTGATATACTACTGTCCATTTGCATTTGCCTTCTTACATTAATAAAGGCAGGTGTATTGTCCTATATTCACAGAAATATTAATTATTTTGGACTGGTATGGTATTACTTTAGGATCCCTCATTTATAATTCCATCTTGTGTTTTAATAAAGAAGAAGGTGTAGGAATTCTTATCATTAATATATGACCCATCAAAAACTGAACCAGTAAGGGACCTATATTCCAATGAAATGAGCGTATCTTAACATCACAGTCATAGATAAGTCTCCATTATTTCTTCAGGAAGTTTATTACAGTCCATATAGCTCACAATATGGCAAACTGCAAGTAGGATGAGGAGCAGTGAAATCTTTAATTACACACCTCTATAGTGGGAACTATTGTGTGATCTTAACACATCTGAAATCCCAAATCTTAAAGGTGGTATTTTAAAAGGAATGCCTGCAATGTATAGGGCTGGAATGCAGAAAGAAGAAAGTAGCAGAGACATACATAATTCACAAAGCCTGACAAAGTTTGGAGAGAAGCCTAACACCAGTTCTGTGCACCTAGAAAAGTTTGGGTGCATGGTGGTAATAAATCTTTAAGTTGTACAGCTTCATCGTTCAAGTCACAAACTAGAGAAACTTGATGGAAGAGATGCTAGTAGTTGAATGACACTAGGGGGCATGCAACATCAGGCTAATGGCTCAAAAATCAGTAACTAATGACAAAATGGCAGATGTGATGCTCTGCTGAACATACCGGAGTAAAGGCATCAGCATTTAAAGATGCCAGTGGCTGAAATCTAGACACAAACAGAGTCTGAATGTAGCACATACAATGCCAAGTATTATTTACAAATGTACAGTACTAAAACCACAACCCAATCCCTCCAAAACACACTGGCAATAAATCTCCTACCAGTGGGATTTACTGCAGGAAAAGATCCCTTCATTGCAATACTATGAAAATCAGTTTTGTTCCACAGGCATGACAATCATGCCGAAAAGTATGCAGGTCATCTATGGCCATATCTGCAAAGTAGAAACACAATGGTGAAAGCAGTGTTGTAAAAGGTTTAACACCTGAACACCCTGTGGTAAACATTAATCTGCAGCCTCACCTTATACTTACCATGGAATAAATAATGTGCATGTGGCACTGGACACATTTGCACCTAATACCACCTACAGGTACGTCATGATGCTGCCATGGTAAGCATTGCCTCAATTTTTCCACTCCCTACATGACTTCTTAATGCAGCACTAGCATTTCAGGCCACGTAGGCATCCCAGATGAGTATGAAAGTTGTCACAGACACCTCTTCCAATAAATCCTCATGCTATACCATCCCCTAAAAGTTGTCATCACAGACACTATAAACCCTCATGCTGTATCATCCCCTCAACATACTGATAGACCCACAGAACATGTTCTGAAGGAGCACTTCCATGTTTTATTATCTTACTCTGACAGTTACTTAAGATGTTATATAAGGCCCTTGTTAATGCATTCCTTATAGTTTACCACTGTTGTGGCATATAACTAAGGACAACATTACAGTTATATCACTATAGGTGGTGATTAAATAACCATACTGTATTTCAAAGCTTTAAGGAAAAGCTTGTGATGAATAATTGTCCACCAAATGGCATGATATGCTTTACTGATTTCTGGTGAGACTTGAAATAAAGATCTCTTATTTGACTCTGCTGATGTATTGAGTATTTTTGCTGCCAAAACAACCAAATACATTCTGCTACTGCCTTTTTAATCATACTGCAGACTGGTAGTGATGTTTACAGAATTTGATGGATTTGTAATCCTAATCAACCTATTTTATATGCAGCATTAGGTAAGCTTTAGATCTCAGTGAAGCTATGGTTGAATTCTTCCCAGCCTTTCCTTAATGGGCTTATACTTTTCCCATGATTTCTTCTTCTTTTCTTTTATTATATTTATGAAGTGTGTATAAATCTGTATGTGTAGGCTGACAGACTGCCCCCATTCCCAGCAATGTCATCCTCACATTCCAAGTGTACAGTGCTAAATCATATCCCTACATCATCTCCAAAACTGCTTTTCCCAACGGCAGATGATAGGTCTGTAACAGGTAATAAGGCACGTTGTCAACCTTATGGTGTCCCCTATTTACTCAGATGCCGGGATTCTTTTCTTAAAATATGTACAGCATATTGTGCAAGCATTGCACACCATATATGTACTGGGTTGGCCAGCTACATGTGCCATAGCATTAGCATGAATTAATTTTGTGAATGTTACTGACGTGTTGACCATGAACAATATAAAGTGTGTACAAGTCATTTAAGTGACTGAGTACAGTGTTTTAACCCCCCCCCCTAATATTTTTGTGTATTAATCACACATTTTTTGGTATCCATTAATTTCATGACTTCAGAAAACTTGTCTTCAAATAATAAACACACACTGAATACAAAACGTTTTGACACCGAAACAAATCTTTTCCTACTTTACTCCATGGTCTTCCTACAACCAAGTAAAAAGAATCATCTCTTTTCTCAGATTGTTATTGTGAAAAGTATCACACACAGCACAGCTGTGGACATTTTGTTCACCTTATACTGACATTCCGGGTCAGTATAGTATTATGATCTCTTTCCATGTGGCATATGTAGGGAAAATTATGTTTTCAGACTTCTCTGAAATATAACTCAGTCAGAAATAAAAAGGCATTCCTAGAACCATATTTTTCTCTAATAAAATACTCTGGAGATAGACGTTTTCTCTTGGCTCAAACAACAAAACAACTTATTTGCAATTTGACACCACATATTTGATATGCAAAGATGCAGTACATAGAGACAAAGAGAGAGAAGATTGTATGCTGGTAACACCAACAGCATTTATTTTCAGATAGCCCCAAACATGGGATAAAATAGACCATATAGTGTACATTTGGAACTCTGGAATAGGCTAAAGTGCCTAAAAGCTTTAAAGATGCACGCAGTTATAATAGGAGGCAAAGGGCCAGTCCTAGACAGGATTCTAATCCATCTCGAGATGTTTACCTATACTCTGTATACACATCTATGAGCAAGTCAGGAGATCATTGGTTTACCTAACAGCATGTGTTTGAGATGTGGAAGGAAACTGGAGCACCAGACAAAATCCACGCAGACACAGGGAAGATATTCTCCACAATGAAGGCACAACAGACATTAACCAAACCAAAGGACCAAGGGATGCAAAACAGCAACATTAATAGCTGTACCATCATACAACCTTCATCTTGCATTATGATTTCTGTCTTGACAGCTACTTTGTGTGGTAAATATGGATCATACATTGTGAAAATTAAATTTAATATAAATATAACTTATATCATACTATAGTATTTCAGAGTTTCTTAATTATATTTATGTATTTATTTATTATTTGTGAACAGGTTAGTCCCACTAAGCTAGCAACCTCTTTTCAGAGGAAACCCATGGTAGTATTTATACTACTAAGGGAAATTTGCCAGGGAATCAGGGAACTTCCCCTACTCTTGGTAGTCAGGGGAAGGATTTAAAAGTCCAGGCGCAGAGGCAGCCAGGAGGAACAGGAAGAAAATATGTCTGATTCAGCTTTGGCTGAAAATTAAGTGAAAGTTGATGAAAATGTAGTTGAAATGGTAGAATCACTAGCAGAAGTTTTTTCTGATGTTGTAGCTGCAGAAAAAAAAGTGATATTGGAAGAAAAGGAAATTGTAGCTGTAACAGAGATGGAGTCAGAGGAAAATTTTCAGAGGAGTTTTTTTGAATGAGAGACAGTTACCTCTGAGAAATGCATAGTTACAACCCTCCAATTGGGAGGGTTGTGGGATGATTATTTGGAAGAAATGGTAAACCAAAGTGAACAAGAAAGTGGAGCAGTAATTTCATAGAGTGACATCATGGAGAAAATAGAAGAAGAAAAAGGGGAAGAAGAGACTGTGCCAGAAAAAGTTTAAAACTAAAACGTATGCACAAACTGTGGGAGAAGGAACAAAGAAGAAAGAAAAGAAACAAAAAAGAAGTATAGAGTATGTGTGAGCTGTAAAAAAGACAAAAGTTTGGACAGGTATAAGGTTTGGGACTCTGTCATATTACCTCTGGGTGTCAAAGCAAAAGAGGTAAGAACATTCATTTTAATTAATAAAAAGACTTTCTGTGACTTTATATCTGAGACTAGGCAGGCCATGGAAAACTTTTTGGATGCATATGAACCAAAGAAAAATATTTATCCGTGGTCAGAATATGTGGTGTAAGCTTTTCACAGATAAACAAAAAAAAAAAAATAATGATCCAGTTTAGAAATGAAGTTGAAGCAAAATAACTAAAAGAACATTTGTTAACTATATGTAAAGAACTAATAGACACTACAAAAATATATGATGAAAGAGGACTCTGGACTGGGGAATGGGAATGTGGAGTAAAACTGAAAATGGAAAATGATAATATTATGCATGTACCAAGTATTATTGATGTTCATGGTAATAGGGGTTTTGTAAAATACAGGGGTCAACCAAAAACTTATTATTTTTGTGGAAAAAATGATCATTTAATCAATGCATGTGATAAAAAAAAGACGTTTATGTGGTAAAACAAGGCAGGATGCAAAAAATGTGTTTTAAAGTGCAAAAAAAGTGGCAATTCATGGCTAAAATTTGAAATGAATGTGCAAGAAAATAAAAATGAAGTTATACAGGATAAAGAGATAGAAAAATGTGTTATACAAGAAAATGTACAAAAGATGGAACTGATAAAGAGAGTATACATGAAGTTAAAGAAAATAACGAGGAAAAAGAAATAGAGGAGAAGTGAGGAAGAAGCTGATTGGTGCATAGTAAGAAATAAAATGAATGTGATAGGGAAAAGAGTTAAAGAAAAGAAAATTCAAAAGCATAATGCTTAGAGAAAATAAGAAAGGAAAGGGGTAAACATTTTATTATATTAACTGTTCTTAAAAGCTGAAAATATTAGCTTTAAATGTGAACAGTATGAACAATCTTAAAAGGAGAACAGATATATTACAATGGTATGTTGCAGTAGATGCACATATTATTGTTTTAGAAGATATCAGATTACTAACAGAGGAAGAAAAAACACAAACTGAAAAACTTTGGAATGGTGTGGTAGTTTGGAACATGGGGAAAGAAACTTGCTTGGGCATATGTATATTATGTCAAGAAAGTATTAAAATACTAAATGTAACCATAGTGGAACCAGGACAAACTACGGTAATAGAAGTGAGATGGAAAAAATATGTGTATAGAATTATAGCTTCATATGCATATGTAACAAAAAAAGAGAGAGAAGTGATGTTTAAAAATACTTTTGAATATCTTTGTGTAAATATGGACATTATAGTGGTGGGTGATTTTAATTATAATTTAAGGAAAAATAAGAGCAATTGTGATGTTAAAATGGTTTAAGAAATTATGAGAAGTGGAAAGTGTATGGGAGAATAACCACTGGATCTATAAAAGGAATGAAATTAGATCAGAAATTGATTATATTTTAATATCTGATAGTTTACAAGTTATTAAAAAGGTATTAAGTATGCTGGACATTCAGACCCTATGACAATATGGGTTAAAGTGTAGGAAAATGAAGAATATATAAGAACAGGAAAACGAATAAAGAGAATTAATGAAAATGAATTATATTTAGAAGAGAAAAAGAACGTGTGGAATTATGGAAAAATCATATGACTATGAGGGAGCTTTATGAGAATTAGACTGGTGGCTTAATTTCAAAGAAAAATATAAAAAAGTATAGTTAGAATATATAAGGAAGAAAAGAAGAAAAGAAAAAGAGAGACATAAGATATTAAGTCAAGAAACATTTAGAGACTTATTAGAGAAGAAAAATTATTTTTCTAAAAAAGAGAAATATATAAAATTAATCAAATTAAAATTAGCAACTTGTTATATAAGCAAAAATATTGTTTACAAGTAAAGAAAGAAGAGGTAGCACCATATTTGAGCAAAATAATAAAAGAAGGAACACACTAAGAGAATTAAAAAATAAGGAAGGTAAGCAAATAAGACAGCAAGAAGGAATATATGAAATAATTAAAGAACAATTATTGGAATTATTTGTTAAGAGTGAAGAAAACACAGAACAAATTTATAAAGATGAAAAATTAAATAAGGAAGATAATGAGTATTTAGAACAAAAAATAACCGTGAAAGAATTGAATGAAATTCTAAAAGATATTAGCATAAATTCTGCAACAGGACGGAATTGAATATGGTACATACAAAGAAATGAAAGAGTGGCAAAAAAATATTTTTATAGAAGTTATGAATGAATGATTAGAAACTGGAATTAAAGAGAAAGAGATATGTACAGGAGTTATAAAATTTATATTTCAAAAAAGGAAATAAAGAGGAGGTAAAAAATTAGAGACCTATAACATTGATTAATAGAGATTATATTTTTATGAGAATAATGACAAAAAGGTTACAGAAAAAATGGATGGAATATGTGACCAAATGTATTTGGAAGAAAAGGAAAAGGAAGTCAAGAATTATTATGGATAATAAGTGAAATAATTTATAAAATCATAAATAAAAATGTAGAAGCGAAGGTTATGATAATATTTAATATAAATCATTATTGGGAATTTTGCAGGCATATAATATAAGCAAAAAATATTACAAGTAATAAAATCTGTTTATGAAAAGAACTATGTGAAACTAAATGTAAATGGCTGTATTGGGGAAGAAATAAAAATAGAATGTGTGATAAAGCAGGGCTGAGTAGCAAAACAAGAGGCTAGCAGAATGTGGCAAATTAATGCTTTGTTATAGCATAAATGAAAAGAGCAATAAAAGACCGGTTTCAGCTACAAAAATCAAATAGCCTTCACCAGTGTCAATTATGTTATAATAAAGCAGGGCTGCCCAGCTAGTAGTGTAATTTTCTCATTAGTTATGAATGCAACAGTGAATGAATTTAATAAAATGTCAAGTAGGGTTGGATACAAAATGATTGAGGAAGTGCAATTGCCAATAATGTATAATTATACAGATGATATTGTATTAATTGATAAAAATAAAGTATGAATGGAAAAAGTAAATGAAAAATTCAGTATTTTTTTTTAATTGGTTTAAGTATAAATAAGGAGAAAAGTAAAGGATTTGGTTTTGAAGGTACAATGGAAGGTGTTGAGTTCAATGAAAAATATATAGATATATTAGTAATAACAAACAACACCAAACTGCCACGAAAGCTTTAGAACTCCCTTGTCCTGCACAAAACAGATCCAGAATAAGATGCAAAACACCAGGACTTGGAGATGGCTGTAAAATCCAGTATAAAAATCTTTATTCAACACAAGCGCCTTCATGGGTCACCCCACTTCTTCAGATGTCTAATACATTTTAAAAACAGCTCTTGATTTAAAAAATATACCATATTGGGACACATGATTAAAGCCAACCAGTGCATTGTTCAAGTGTGCACAAGCACTTTCAGTTTAAAGCAACATTCCACAAGGTAACTGGACTAAAAGTCAGAAACATATACACTTCTGAAAACCTATTTATAAAATATCTAAATTATAATTCAAATTTGCATAACATATCAGTGTACAATCACAAATACAGAATATATCTGCACATATTTACATTTTCCACTTGTGTTCTCCAAAACACATGCAAGCCTTTAATAAGAAGTCAGTAATTTATTGTACAAACAATTCCACAGCACTTCTTACCTAAAAAGATGCCTAGACTTTAACTTAGGATACAGGGGTATATATTCATTTAATCCATGTCCTCTATCAGCTCTTAGTCTTACTATCCACTTAGCTTCAAGCTCTTCAGTGATGTTCCATAGGTCCTCCCCCATACTCTCATATGTTCTCCCTATAACCAAAAAATTAAAAGCATGTTTCATATCATTATTAATAGTGTCTAGCCAAAGCATTCACTTTGTTCTTTTTATGAATAGCATAAATATGTTCACGTATTCTTTCCTTCAAATTCCTGTCTGTCTTCCCTGCATAGAAACTACGGCACATTGTGAAATGGTAAAAATAGACTAGGTTGTCTGTTTCACAGGTAGCATTGATGTTAGACTCATATATCTTTAAATGGTCTGGATGTTCAGACTTAGAAGTACTGTCTATATACTTGCAGAAATTACATCTGCCACATTTTTTGTACCTTTTTCTATAGCTGACCTTGTAGGGCCATGCTTCCTATCATTAACCTTAGGTTGACATAACTGTCTCTTCAAGGATTTATAGTTCTTCAGTAAATACTTAGGTTTCACATCTATTAAACTACTAATGTTGTTATGTAGTCTCAATATATTCCAGTGTTTCTCTATCACATTCTTATACATCCATATGTCTTTAAGGTGATAGAATGATATTCTAATGTGTTTCTTTTCTCTAATATTATCTTTCTGCCCATTACTGTGTTCTCTAAAGTCTTCACTCCTGGAAAAGTATGGTTTGGCCTTTAAACATCTCTTTTACTCACTTCCTTGATACTATTCTGTATGTCATTAATGTGATATCCCATCTAATAAATCACTACTAGTTTGCTCAACTTGATGAACAAAATCTTCATCTGTCATATTCAGTCTTGAAGCTCTATAGAACTGGTTCTGAATGACATATTGAAAAATGTATGGTGGGTGCATACTATCTTTGGCTAATAAATGGTTTACATGGCATTCTTTATATGGGGGTGCATACTATCTTTGGCTAATAAATGGTTTACATGCATTCTTTATATGGGGGGTGCATACTATCTTTGGCTAATAAAAGGTTTACATGGCATTATGTTTTATGCAGACGAGTGACCACAGTGCTATCATTTTTCTTTTCAACATTAACACCTAAGAAGTTTACTGTTTTCATAGAATATGTATGTGTAAACTTGAAAAATGTAGAGGCTTGATTAATATATTGTACAAACTCCTCCAGTTCTTCAGTGTTTCCTCTCCTCACCAAAAGGTCTTCCAGCCTTTCCTTTTCTTCAGCCTCCAAATGTCACAGTCTCTCATTGGTCTCCAGTTTAAGTTCCTCAGTCCAGATGGATTTTTAAGTCCTTTGAGAAAAAGGTGAACTGTCCTGTTTCTGAAGACAGCACATCCCCAACACCAGACTGGTTGTCTCCCTGGTCAATTGTCCATGCTGCAGCTGCAATTACAGCTGAAATTGTTTCCTCTTTAGTCCAGTTAGCATGCACCAGTCCCTCAGCTTTGCACACCTTGGCCAACTGTTTTTTTGTCAGCTTACCATAATCCTCTGCTGACGTCTTTGCCTGCTTTCCCTGACTAAACTAAACTAAAAAAAAATAAATAAAACTGTTGTGAAAATGAAACTCTGAATGTTTACCTTGTTTCTGTTGAGAGAAAATACACCTTCAATGACAACAAATGCCCACAGGCTACTGAAGTTCAATTAATATCCCACCACTCAGCCACCAATATGTGATGGCCGCTCTTCCCTGGGCCAGTAATCAAGGAGCATCAATCCTCACCACTGACACCATTGAGAGACAGTCACTAAAACAGGAATGGATTTACATAGCATTTTTCAGATGCAGCTCTCTGCATCAAACACAGTTTCCCCAAAGAGCACACAGGGAACATGTTCCTGACCTGGGACTGGACTCTCTGTCTCTCCAGGTCCCAAACAAGGCTCACTTTGGAGCACTGTGTCCCAGTTTCAAGTACCTGACACACCTACACCTGGATATTTGATTTTCATACACACACACACCTGGGAAAGGCTGGTACAGATTTACTACCTGTACCCCTTTTGCCCAGACTATAAGATAACTATGCTGCCACCAGTCAACTACTCTCAGGCTCTTACAAGGGTATCCAATTATACTGAGTAAAATCAATACTAATATAAATGGTAGAGTGTATACAAAGCAGCAAGGCTTTTTGGAGTGGCCATGGTGTCCCTAAAATAAACACAAGTACTCTCAAGCTGTTATAAGTCAGCTGGGGTGCCTTCTGTGTGGAGTCTGCATGTCCTCCCTGTGGTCGTGTGGGTTTCCTCCAGATGCTCCGGTTTCCTCCCACATCTCAAAGACATGCTGCAGGTGGATTGGACACTCTAAATTGGCCCTGGGTGTGATGCGTGCGTGTGTGTGTGTGTGTGTGTGTGTGTGTGTGTGTGTGTGTGGGTGTGTGTGTGTGTGTGTGTGTGGGTGTGTGTGTGTGTGCGTGTGTGCGCGCCTTCTGTGGAAGGTTGGGCGCTGGGCTGGCAACTTGACACTGTAGAACTCCACTGCCAATCATGACCGAACAGGTGATCTGCTGTGGTGACCCCTAACTAGGAAAAGCCGAAAAAAGAAGAAGACTCTCAAGCTGTTATAAGTATTCACTAAAACACTAACCACAACGAAAGGTATAAAAATATTTAACAAATAATAAAAAAGAAAACATGAGAAAACTAAATATTTAAGTGCAATAAACACCATAGTTTCAATCACAGCAGAAATAAAAATAACGATGTTGGACAGATTCAAACAGATGGAGAAAAACAATACTTAACTAATTTCACTGCATTTCCTGACTGTCTAAAGAACAACTGTTCTCTAGCTAACTTAATTAATACAGCAAGTCAAGATAGGATGCTGAGATACTTAACTTCCACAAGGCAAGGTGATGAGCTTCTAAGTAACTGAACTGCCTGTGATAACGGACATAGATCTTTTTACCAGGTTCCAAAGAAAACAAAACAAAACTGTGAGTTCCTTCCTCTCAGTGTTGGTTACAGAATGACATCACATTTAATCACCTGACTCTGGCACAATACAAACTCAGAGCTTTGCTAATGTCTGTTGCATTATCTGAAAGCTATAGAACAATTTCAAAAACTTCTATTTCCTTCCAGAATTCTTTGTTTAAACATAAACATTTAATCAGTTATAATAGCACCACTGATACATTTTTAACACAAGCATCCGTACCAGTCAGAGTGATAGTCAAATGACACAAAATTATTTACAAAACTCCAGCCAACCATGCTGGCACATCCCACACACGCACTGCCCAACTCTCTCTGGCACAGATGGCAACACCTCACATTGTCCCAATCTTATTTTGATTTTCTGTGTTATACTAATATATTTGTGCTACTCTAAATTTGCATTACTATTTTTTATTCTGTCCTGAAATAAAATACTCTGATGCACTGCATATAGGTTCATAAATAGGTACTAGGCTATTGGCTTGAGGGCCAAAGCAAGCCTAGCCAACAGTGTATTGACTTTTGCCACCCATGTAGTGTTAAATTCCTGCCCCTCTATTGAGCAGAGCCCCAGACATAATCCCAAAGGTGAATTTCCTATCACCCATTCACGTATCAAGGTTTTTGAGTGCTAATGATGAGCTTTGCTTGATGTGGATGGGAATTTTGTTCCAGAGCATGAGAAGTCTCTAGGACAATAATCTATCTCTACAGCATGTCCTATTTATTGCTGTGGTGAGGTTTAGGCCCCTAGAGTGTGTAGCTTGGAGTGATTGGGATTTCTTTAAGTTTAGCATGTCCATCAATTCCGGGTTTGACATAGCTTTGTATGTCAGACAGAGGTCTCCTCAGAGTAAGCGGTATGCGACCGAGTAGAGTTGGAGTTTCTTGAGCCGATCAGCATATAGCAATTGCTTGAGGCCAGCAATCCTCTTGGTGAGGTACTTTTGGGGCCTCTCCAGTTGTTGCAGGTGTCTTGTGAGGTACATCCCAAACAGGGCATTGTATTCAATGAGGAGTCTGATAAGTGATGAGTAGAGGGGGATAATTACTTCCTTATTTCTAGATGTGAATCCTTTTGTGATTAGATGGGCCATGTAGAAAGATTTTCTGACCACTGTGGCAATGTGGTTATCAAAAGAGAGGTTACTATCCACTTGGGTCCCAAGGTCTCTTATCACACTTTCTGTATTAAGTGAACTTCCCCTATTTGGTAATTCATGGGTATCATGTTTCTACCAAAGGGGATAACAATGCACTTTTTGGCATTTAGCTTGAGGCCATGATTTTAACACCAGGTGTCTGTCTCAGTGAGGCCCTTTTGCAGGATGTCTACGTCGGCAGGGGAATCGATAATGGCACCCAGTTTGCAGTCATCTGTAAACTTGGTTGGCCATAGACCCTCGGTGTTCGCTTGCACTTCGGAGAAGTATATACCGAACAGGAGAGGTCCCAAAACCGAACCCTGGGGCACTCCACTTGTCACTGGTTTGGAGTTGGATCTGGAGTCTGCAACTCTCACCGTGTGGGTTCTGTCCATGAGCCAGTTGGCCACCCATCTCATGAAGTAAGGGTTTATGTTAAGGTTGATGAGTTTATCTATAATTCCTGAATGAGGGATAGTGTCAAAGGCTTTATCGAGGTCCAGGTAGACTGTGTGGACGAGGTCCAGGTAGGCTGTGTGGACCATCTTGCACTCATCTCTGGCCTTGGTAACTATTTCAAAGAAATCTACCAGGTTTAGGAGACATGATCTACCTTTCACAAATCCGAATTGGGTAGTATCCAAAGTCTGGAGGTTACCAATGTCTTTGTTTATGAGTTCCATGATGATATGCTCCATGGCCTTGCAGACCAGGCTTGTCAGGCTAATAGGTCAATAGTTCCCGGAGTCATTGGTGGTTCCTCCTTTGTGGAGTGGGATAACTGTTGCTGTGTGCCATTCCGTGGGCACATAGCCTGTGGTGAGGCTGTGACTGAACATGGAATTTAGGTGGGGGGCTAGTTCATTTTGGAGTTCATATAAGATGCAGCCTGGGATGTTGCCCGGTCCCATGGATGCTGTGTTTTTGGCTTTAGAGAGTGCCATTTTTACCTGTGTGTTTGTGATTGATGGGGCTCTACAACCATCTGATATAGTTATAGGCCCTTTGGGGCGTGAAGGGGGAGTAAAGTTTTCACTGAACCTATCTGCCAAGATGTTGGCAATATCAGTTGGCTCTGTATATTTTCTGCCATTCTGTTGTAGCTCAGTGCAGATCTGTGTGTTGCCATGGAGATTATTGACATAGCTAAAGAATGCCTTCTGGTTGTCTTGGAATCAATGGCAATTTTTCTTTCAAAATTAGCTTTGGAGGATTTTATGAGAGATCTTAGTTTCTTACTGAGGCCCGTCAGTGAGTTCCTCCATACATGGGTTTTTACTCTCTTTTGCAACAGTTTCTTCCTTCTGTTGTAGAGTTTTTTAATGGTAGGGGACCACCAGATTGGCTTCCTTTTTTTGGAGGATAGCGTCTTGATTTTGTTGGGGATAGCACGATCCATGCACTCATGCAGATGCTTGTACAGTGCATTTGTATAGGTTTCAGCAGTTGTGACAGTATTGACTGTGTTATCCATCTGCAGGGGCATCGCAAAGTTAGCCACCTCAGTTTTGAGTAGTGTGAAGTTCACTTTGGAGAAATCTTTTACAATGGTTTCCTTGTGTGAGGGTGGGGTTGGGATGTGGATATCTAGGGAGATTAGTTTATGGTCTGTTCTAACAAGCGAGGAGTTGATTTTGGGCACTGAGCACCAATCACCCATGTTTGTTATGACCAGGTCCAGAATACTGTTGTCCCTGGTGTGGGTGTTGACAAGTTGATCCAGGGCATTAGAGTTTATAAATTCCAGAAATCGTTGAGTAAGGGGATTCGTACAAGAGTAGTTTTCCCAGTTTATGTTAGGGTAGTTGAAATTTCCCATTATTATGGTATATGGTTGGACCCTCATTTTTTCCATTGTCCCCAGGAATGAGGAGTGAGGGTCCTGGGTCATGGTGGGGGATCTATAACAAGCTAAAATTTGGAATTTTTGCCCACGGTTAGTTGCACTTGGATGATTTCAGAGACATTGTGTTTTGCAATTAGCCTGGAGGTGTGGATGTCCTTGATGAATATGGACAAACCTCCACCCTTTGTGTTCAGGCTGAGTTTTTTGGCCGAAATGTGTGGTATGAATTATAGCCTGGTAGTGCTGGGGTGCTCTTTGGAGCCTTGAACCAGTTCTCAGTCACTGCACAGATATCAATGTTCTCCATTTTTAGGGGTGCCTCGAGTGAGTGCATTTTGAGGTTTAGACTCCTAGCATTGAACAGCACTGCCCTCAGGTTTGGTCACCTGTAGTTCTTACGGTGGTGGGTTTGATTTTTGAGACTTGCCTAAAAAGGCACTATGGGGGCGGCAAGAGCCTTGGCCAATATCCTAAATACCAGGGGTGACAGGTGCAGGCCATTTCTGGCAAAGCATCGTGGCTTGTCAAGCATGTCATCCCAGGCAGACAGATACTGGATCCCCTTTGAATGACACCAGAAGCTTAGCCAATTGTTGAAATTGATCATCTTATCCTTGTACTGTGGTACCATTCTTGGTGACAGCAGGATGTTACTCAGGGCTAGGGTCATACCTGCCTGGGCTACAAGACTGGAGAGCTCTTCCATGTCTCTTTTCATGTAGTCCAGGGAGGTATGTCTCAGGTCATTTACACCAACATGGACAATGACTGAGTCATATTTGTACTTGCCTTGTAGTGACCTGAGTGCATGCATTATATGGCGGATCCTGACACCCGACAAGCAGCTGACAGTAACCTTCTCTTTGTCCAGCCTGGTGAGTGGGACATCGGTGTGCCTGACTATAGAGTCACCTATCACTAGTGTGTTGGGTGTGTTGTTTTGCCTTAAGGTCTGTGGTTGTGTGGCACACTGAGTTTGTGGGCTATGTGTTGTTTGGGGTGTGTTGATGGGAGGAGGTTGCTTGTGTGTCTTCTTTGGAGGTCTCTGTTGCCTAGGCAGATTTAGATTTTTAATCAGGGCCTCCGTATATGTCTTGGTGTTACTATGTGTGGGTTTTGGAGGTGTTGGTTTAGTTGGTCTATGTGTAGTGCGTGAGGTGCTGTGAGTTATTACCTTCTCCTCTTGACTGTCTGTTCCGGTCTTGGTTGGAGAGAGCTTTGCCTCTAGATTGGCTGTATAAGTGCATCTCTCGCAAGTGTTAGTGTTTGGTGGTAGGAGCAGAGGGTTGTCTGTGTACATGAGGCAGTTGTAACACTGCCTCAAGATGCCCAGGTTCATCAGGTAGCCTGGAGAGTACACCAGGAGCTGTCTCCAGGACATGCCTGAATAAGTAGTAAAGACTGTTTTCTTTTGTTAAGTGGGGATTTAGTTGTCAAGTAGGGAAGCATATAGACTATTCCCTTCTGGCAGATGCGGGAGTTGAGTGCTGGTGGTTATTTAGTGCTGCAGCAAATTTAGAACAAGTGCTGGGCTAAAAGGTGCATGTCTGAGTGCTTTAGGCTGAAAGACTGAAAAGTTATAAGGGAAAAACAGAAGGGCAGACTTTGTGGAGGCGGGCATAGTAAACACAAACTAATCTGTGCTGTGGGTGCACAAAGCCATGCAAATGTGGGTTTTTAAAGCAGAAAGATGAAAGGGATAGAAATTAGCCCAAAATGGCTAATAAACTAAAAATTCTGAGCTGGAAACCACTCCTCCAGGAACAGATAGGCTGCTCAAAGCTCCCCACGTTCACTGGTGAAAAGAGAAACTCCCTTCTATCCAAGTAAGGTATGGGCAACAAAGAAACTACAACACAGCCTTGGATTCAGCTAACTCTGAAAACTGGACTCTACTAGCTTCAGAATGGTGGGAAACAAGTGTAGAATAGCTTATTTTTTTGTTTTTTTTAAGAAGTTAAGACAGTTGTAAATAAAATAATCATTTTAAAGCACAGTAAAACGGCTATCACACTTGAGTGTGTAGCCTACAACAGTTAAAACAGTTTAAATGCTCACAGAAATTATTTTAAAAGTGCAACAATAAGTAAGTACAATTAAACAGTTGAGATAGTTTTTTTTAGTATCAAATAAATGCTGGAAACTGAGCGTTTAGGCGTAATTAGCAATTACTACCAAGAAACAAGCCAAAAAAGTACTTAAATCAAACCAAAGTCTTTCTTTTCTCCTTCTGATGCTGGAGGACTCTGCAGGTCACCTGGGCAGGTTCTTGCTGAGCTGATACAAGCTCAAAAAATGTGCAAATGTGGGTTTTTAAAGCAAAAAGATGAAAGGAATAGAAATTAACCCAAAATGGCCAATAAACTACAAATTCTGAGCTGAAAACCACTCCTCCAGGGACAGATAGGCTGCTCAAAGCTCCCCACTCTCACTGGTGAACAGAGAAACTTCTTTCTATCCAAGTAAGGTATGGGCAATAAAGAAACTACAACACAGCCCAGGATTCAGCAAACTCTGAAAACTGGACTCTACTAGCTTCAGAAAGGCGGGAAACACGTGTAGAATAGCTTATTTTTTTTTTTTGTTGTTTTTTGCTTTTTTTAAGAAGTTAAGGCAGCTGAAACAAAATAATCACTTTAAAGCACAGTAAAAAGTATATCACACTTGAGTGTGTAGCCTGCAAAAGTTAAAACAGTTTAAATGCTCACAGAAACAATTTTAAAAGTGCAACAGTAAGTACAATTAAACAGTTGAGATAGGCGTTTTAGTATCAAATAAACGCTAGAAACTGAACATTTAGGCAGAATTAGCAATATCTAGCAAAAAACAAGCCAAAAAATACTTAAATCAAACCAAAGTCTCTCTTTTCTCTTTCTGCTGTTGTAGGACTCTGCAGGTCACCTGGCCAAGTTCTTCCTGAGCTGATACAAGCTCAAAAAATGCACAAATGTGGGTTTCTAAAGCAAAAAGATGAAAGGGATAGAAATTAGCCCAAAATGGCCAATAACCTATAATTTCTGACCTGAAAACCACTCCTCCAGGAACAGATAGACTGCTCAAAGCTCCCCACTCTCATTGGTGAACAGAGAAACTTCCTTCTATCCAAGTAAGGTATGGGCAACACAGAAACTGCGACACAGCCTTGAATTCAGCTAACTCTGAAAACTGGACTCTACTAGCTTCAGAAAGGTGGGAAACAAGTGTAGAATAGCTTTTTTTTTTTTAAGAAGTTAAGGCAGTTGAAAATAAAATAATCATTTTAAAGCACAGTAAAATGGCTATCACACTTGAGTGTGTAGCCTACAACAGTTAAAACAGTTTAAATGCTCACAGAAATTATTTTAAAAGTGCAACAGTAAGTAAGTACAATTAAACAGTTGAGATAGGTTTTTTTAGTATCAAATAAATGCTGGAAACTGAGCGTTTAGGCGTAATTAGCAATTACTACCAAGAAACAAGCCAAAAAAGTACTTAAATCAAACCAAAGTCTTTCTTTTCTCCTTCTGATGCTGGAGGACTCTGCAGGTCACCTGGTCAGGTTCTTGCTGAGCTGATACAAGCTCAAAAAATGCGCAAATGTGGGTTTTTAAAGCAAAAAGATGAAAGGAATAGAAATTAACCCAAAATGGCCAATAAACTACAAATTCTGAGCTGAAAAACACTCCTCCAGGGACAGATAGGCTGCTCAAAGCTCCCCACTCTCACTGGTGAACAGAGAAACTTCTTTCTATCCAAGTAAGGTATGGGCAATAAAGAAACTACAACACAGCCCAGGATTCAGCAAACTCTGAAAACTGGACTCTACTAGCTTCAGAAAGGAATAGCTTATTTTTTTTTTGTTTGTTTTTTGCTTTTTTTAAGAAGTTAAGGCAGCTGAAACAAAATAATCACTTTAAAGCACAGTAAAAAGGATATCACACTTGAGTGTGTAGCCTGCAAAAGTTAAAACAGTTTAAATGCTCACAGAAACAATTTTAAAAGTGCAACAGTAAGTACAATTAAACAGTTGAGATAGGCGTTTTAGTATCAAATAAACGCTAGAAACTGAACGTTTAGGCAGAATTAGCAATATCTAGCAAAAAACAAGCCAAAAAATACTTAAATCAAACCAAAGTCTCTCTTTTCTCTTTCTGCTGTTGTAGGACTCTGCAGGTCACCTGGCCAAGTTCTTCCTGAGCTGATACAAGCTCAAAAAATGCAAAAATGTGGGTTTCTAAAGCAAAAAGATGAAAGGGATAGAAATTAGCCCAAAATGGCCAATAACCTATAATTTCTGACCTGAAAACCACTCCTCCAGGAACAGATAGACTGCTCAAAGCTCCCCACTCTCATTGGTGAACAGAGAAACTTCCTTCTATCCAAGTAAGGTATGGGCAACACAGAAACTGTGACACAGCCTTGAATTCAGCTAACTCTGAAAACTGGACTCTACTAGCTTCAGAAAGGTGGGAAACAAGTGTAGAATAGCTTTTTTTTTTTTTAAGAAGTTAAGGCAGTTGAAAATAAAATAATCATTTTAAAGCACAGTAAAACGGCTATCACACTTGAGTGTGTAGCCTACAACAGTTAAAACAGTTTAAATGCTCACAGAAATTATTTTAAAAGTGCAACAGTAAGTAAGTACAATTAAACAGTTGAGATAGGTTTTTTTAGTATCAAATAAATGCTGGAAACTGAGCGTTTAGGCGTAATTAGCAATTACTACCAAGAAACAAGCCAAAAAAGTACTTAAATCAAACCAAAGTCATTCTTTTCTCCTTCTGATGCTGGAGGACTCTGCAGGTCACCTGGGCAGGTTCTTGCTGAGCTGATACAAGCTCAAAAAATGCGCAAATGTGGGTTTTTAAAGCAAAAAGATGAAAGGAATAGAAATTAACCCAAAATGGCCAATAAACTACAAATTCTGAGCTGAAAACCACTCCTCCAGGGACAGATAGGCTGCTCAAAGCTCCCCACTCTCACTGGTGAACAGAGAAACTTCTTTCTATCCAAGTAAGGTATGGGCAATAAAGAAACTACAACACAGCCCAGGATTCAGCAAACTCTGAAAACTGGACTCTACTAGCTTCAGAAAGGCGGGAAACAAGTGTAGAATAGCTTATTTTTTTGTTTTTTGTTTTTTACTTTTTTTAAGAAGTTAAGGCAGCTGAAACAAAATAATCACTTTAAAGCACAGTAAAAAGGATATCACACTTGAGTGTGTAGCCTGCAAAAGTTAAAACAGTTTAAATGCTCACAGAAATGATTTTAAAAGTGCAACAGTAAGTACAATTAAACAGTTGAGATAGGCGTTTTAGTATCAAATAAACGCTAGAAACTGAACGTTTAGGCAGAATTAGCAATATCTAGCAAAAAACAAGCCAAAAAATACTTAAATCAAACCAAAGTCTCTCTTTTCTCTTTCTGCTGTTGTAGGACTCTGCAGGTCACCTGGCCAGGTTCTTCCTGAGCTGATACAAGCTCAAAAAATGCACAAATGTGGGTTTCTAAAGCAAAAAGATGAAAGGGATAGAAACTAGCCCAAAATGGCCAATAACCTATAATTTCTGACCTGAAAACCACTCCTCCAGGAACAGATAGACTGCTCAAAGCTCCCCACTCTCATTGGTGAACAGAGAAACTTCCTTCTATCCAAGTAAGGTATGGGCAACACAGAAACTGCAACACAGCCTTGAATTCAGCTAACTCTGAAAACTGGACTCTACTAGCTTCAGAAAGGTGGGAAACAAGTGTAGAATAGCTTTTTTTTTTTTAAGAAGTTAAGGCAGTTGAAAATAAAATAATCATTTTAAAGCACAGTAAAACGGCTATCACACTTGAGTGTGTAGCCTACAACAGTTAAAACAGTTTAAATGCTCATAGAAATTATTTTAAAAGTGCAACAGTGAGTAAGTACAATTAAATAGTTGAGATAGGTTTTTTTAGTATCAAATAAATGCTGGAAACTGAGCGTTTAGGCGTAATTAGCAATTACTACCAAGAAACAAGCCAAAAAAGTACTTAAATCAAACCAAAGTCTTTCTTTTCTCCTTCTGATGCTGCAGGACTCTGCAGGTCACCTGGGCAGGTTCTTGCTGAGCTGATACAAGCTCAAAAAATGCGCAAATGTGGGTTTTTAAAGCCAAAAGATGAAAGGAATAGAAATTAGCCCAAAATGGCCAATAAACTATAATTTCTGACCTGAAAACCACTCCTCCAGGAACAGATAGACTGCTCAAAGCTCCCCACTCTCATTGGTGAACAGAGAAACTTCCTTCTATCCAAGTAAGGTATGGGCAACACAGAAACTGCAACACAGCCTTGAATTCAGCTAACTCTGAAAACTGGACTCTACTAGCTTCAGAAAGGTGGGAAACAATTGTAGAATAGCTTTTTTTTTTTTTTAAGAAGTTAAGGCAGTTGAAAATAAAATAATCATTTTAAAGCACAGTAAAATGGCTATCACACTTGAGTGTGTAGCCTACAACAGTTAAAACAGTTTAAATGCTCACAGAAATGATTTTAAAAGTGCAACAGTAAGTAAGTACAACTAAATTGTTGAGATAGTTTTTTTAGTAACAAATAAACATTGGAAACCGAGCGTTTAGGTGAAATTAGCAATTACTACCAAGAAACAATCCAAAAAAGTACTTAATTCAAACCAAAGTCTCTCTTTCTCCTTCTGCTGCTGTAGGACTCTACAGGTCACCTGGGCAGGTTCTTGCTGAGCTGATAAAAGCTAAAAAAATGTGCAAATGCGGGTTTTTTTAAAGCAGAAAGATGAAAAGGATAGAAATTAGCCCAACATGGCCAATAAACTACAAATTCTGAGCTGAAAACCACTCCTCCAGGGACAGATAGGCTGCTCAAAGCTCCCCACTCTCACTGGTGAACAGAGAAACTTCCTCCTATCCAAGTAAGGTATGGGCAACACAGAAACTACAATACAGCCCAGGATTCAGCAAACTCTGAAAACTGGACTCTACTTTCTTCAGAAAGGCAGAAAACAAGTGTAGAATAGCTTATTTTGTTTCTTTTTTTTTGTTTGTTTGTTTTTTTAAGAAGTTAAGGCAGTTGAAACAAAATAATCACTTTAAAGCACAGTAAAATGGCTATCACACTTGAATGTGTAGCCTACAATAGTTAAAACAGTTTAAATACTCAAAGAAACTATTTTAAAAGTGCAACAGTACATAAGTAAATTTAAACAGTTGAGATAGGTTTTTTAGTATCAAATAAATGCTAGAAACCAAGCGTTTAGGCGGAATTAGCAACATCTAGCAAGAAACAAGCCAAAAAAGTACTTAAATCAAACCAAAGTCTCTCTTTTCTCCTTCTGCTGCTGTAGGACTCTGCAGGTCACCTAGGCAGGTTTTTGCTCAGCTGATACAAGCTCAAAAAACATGCAAATGTGGGTTTTTAAAGCAGAAAAATTAAAGGGATAGAAATTGGCCCAAAATGGCCAACAAACTACACATTTTGATCTGAGAACCACTCCTCCAGGACAGATAGGCTGCTCAGAGCTCCCCACTCTCACTGGTAAACAGAGAAACTTCCTTCTATCCAAGTAAGGTATGGGCAACACAGAAACTACAACACAGCCCTGGATTCAGCAAACTCTGAAAACTGGACTCTACTAGCTTCAGAAAGGTGGGAAACAAGTGTAGAATAGCTTATTTTTTGGAGGTGTTTTTTTTTTTTTTTTTTTAAGAAGTTAAGGCAGTTGAAACAAAATAATCACTTTAAAGCACAGTAAAACAGCTATCATGCTTGAGTGTGTAGCCTACAACAGTTAAAACAGTTTAAATGCTCACAGAAATGATTTTAAAAGTGCAACAGTAAGTACAATTAAACAGTTGAGATAGGGATTTTAGTATCAAATAAATACTAGAAACCAAACGTTTAGGCAGAATTAGCAATATCTAACAAGAAACAAGCCAAAAAAGTACTTAAATCAAACCAAAGTCTCTCTTTTCTCCTTCTGCTGCTGTAGGACTCTGCAGGTCACCTGGGCAGGTTCTTGCTGAGCTGATACAAGATTTTTTCCTTTGGTAGGCTTTGACATATTTCATTCTGAAGATGAGAATATCTTGCCATACTGGTTTTTCCAGTTCTTTGTTTGAATGAACTTTGAATGGCAAACTCAAAATTTATTAACTCTAGACAGAGTCTCTAGACAGTGTAGTCATTTTACAATGTGGCATTTTTATTAAAACATACTGCAATGAGCAGTTTCTTCTCCTGCTCCATAATTTTACTTAAATTAGATTTAAAAAATATAAATCATTCAGTTCCTAATGTCAGTCTTCTCTTATCAAAACCAAGATTCTTTAACATTAAACAATGAAGTAAAAGCACTTTGAATTCCTAAAGGCTCAGTTGCTCTATGGCCTAAGAAGATTAAAGGGATGAGCCTGTAAATGAAAGTATATAGTAAAAGAGCTGTGAATTCCTAAATACTCTATATGTTTATGATAATAGCTGGCATGAAACAAAGAGGTGCAAATGCTTTACTGTGTATGCTTTATGCTTTCCCTTTGTCACAAACCTTAAAATGAGATGGACAAAATTACTTGTAGGCCAGGGAGATACATTTCTAAAGAAAGTTTTTCAAGATTTCATTCAATCCCAGCATGACATGTAGTGAAGAAGTTAACTAGGACAGAGGCACCATCGAAGGGAAGAAAATGCTAAGCCATACATTTTTAAGTATGTGGCATTTTAGGGACCATTCTGTAGTGAGGGCAATACACCAGATAAAGGAAATGTGTTGGGGGGGGGGGTATTGTTGTCCTTTAGTTCAGTACATTTTACTACAGCAGGTACTGACTGTTGCTCGTCTTATGTATTCAAATAAGATGATGAGGCTTGGTGTTCATTTAAGTAGTTTATTACACACAAACACAACAGGATGGATGACTGGAACATTAAACTTAAACAAGCTAACTGACTGACTGCTACACACAAACATGCTTTCACTCCAGCTGTTCACTCAAAATGGCACTCTTGCTTGCACGTGCTCAGTACTTATATGCATGTGCCCATGGACTGGAATGACTCTTAAAGGTACAACACACACTCTGATCCACACACCCCCCCCCCCTTTGACTGTTCTGTCCTGCAATGAAAATGACAATTGGATAAGGATGCAAATTATACAGATGTATACAAACAATAACAACTGTGTCCAGGTTGCCGTGTACTTGGGATTAGGTTTTGAGATATGATCTGACCTCATAATGTAATAATTAGAGCTGGGTTTAGCAACAGGGGCAGTCACTGGGGAATGTTCTTCTTCAGGATTTTTAGGGATGCTTTCAGGAACAGGAACAGATGATGAAATGTTCTCTGGAACAAGAACATTGGACAAATCACTCTGAGAATTAGAGTCTCTAATACAGGCAAGATGCTGTAACACTGGCTCGGATACCAGTAGTAAATGTTTCCGATTCTGCCTGAATTCCATCCCTTGCGACTCAATGATGTACAATTTCAGTTCCTCACACAAATGTTTCACAAGTTCTATTAAGTCAAATCCTTTTCCTGTCTGCATCCTCACTATATTTCTTTCTTTTAATGGATTCATGGGCTTGCTGGTTTTGTCATAGTAGATCTTTTGGGACAAATGCTTCCTTAGGATTTGAGCTTTTACTGCTTTGCTGTTTTTAGCACTTGGAGTCAACAAATCCTTGCTGATTGGTAGTGCGGTTCTAGTTTGAGTCAACATTAATCTCTGGGAAGGTGAACAAAGTAAATTGTCATGAGAAATATCTCAGATTAAGGAAATTAAGGAAAAACATCAATATTGTCATGAGGAATATCTCTCAGATTAAGGAAATTAAGGAAAAAGCATCAGTATTGTCATGTTTAGACTTCTCCAACAGCTGTTTTGCACTGTGAACTGCACATTCAACCAGGCCATTCAATTATGGGTATTCAGGACTACTCGCAACATGAACAAAGTCTCACATTTCAGCAAATCTTTTAAACTGCTGCCTTGTCAACTGTGCACCATTGTCAGAAATGACTTTGTGCAGACTACCATGGGCAGAAAAATGTCTCTTCAACTTTGTAATGACAGTGCTGGACATGAGATTAAGAAGTAGGTCAATCACAAACCAATTTGAATAAGAGTCTACTAACACCAAGTAATGTTTACCATTCCATTCAAAAATATATGTAGCTACTGTTGACCAAGGTAGGTCAGGAATCTGGCTTAAATGAAGTGGTTCTTTTTGTTGATGTGGTTTAGTACTATTACAGACAGAACAAGCTGAAAGTTCTTTCTCAATATCTCTTGTCATAGAAGGCCAAAATACTAGTGCTCTCACCTTCTTTTAGTAGAATCAGTTCCTGGGTGCCCCTGATGCAAGATTTTAATATACTCTTGTTGCAAGAATTTTGGAACAATTACTTTTGGACCTTTCATGATGATACCATCTTCCATCAAAATCTCATCTCTGTAAGGAAAATACTGCTGCACGTCTAGTGGTAAACAAGACTAATTTGATGGCCATTCTCAACTGATAAAGTGGTTGAGCTTCTGGAGAACTAGATCTGAAGCTGTGTGAGTTCTGAGGTCATCAAGATGTGTGGAAGAAAGATTTCTCACTTCCATAACTTCAAAATCAGGTTGCCCATTTTCATGCTGTTCAGTGGTTTTCCTGGGTAATCTGGATAAAGTATCAGCAAGATAAAGAAGATTGCCTTTTGTGTAGACCAAGTGGACATTGTACTTTTACAATTTCAACAACATGCACTGCAATCGCACAGAAGATGTGTGCATTGGCTTTTTTAATATAGTAAGCAAAGGTTGTAGATTAGTTTCAATTTGAATAGGCTGGTCATAAATATACTCATTGAACTTTGAACATGCAAACACAATTGCCAAGAGTTCGTGGTTTGGGTCAGAGTTCTGGATTCATAGGCTACTGGTCAGTCTTTTTAAACAATGACTGCAACAAGACCAAACTTCAAATGATCACAAGAAAGAGTTACAGGTTTAAAATCATCATAATATCTTAGAGTGGGTAGACTAGCAATTCTCTGTTTCAGGACATCAAATGCTCTTTGATGTTGTTCCAACCAGGACAAGGTTATATCTTTGTGTGTCAGCTCTCTTACTGATGCTGAAAGGTCACTCATATCTAGAATAAACTTGCCCAAATAGTTGACCATGCCAGGAAAACATTGTAAGGAGGTGACATTGTCTGTAGGTGGCATCTTAAGTATTGCAGTCTGCTTAGAAGGATCTGGTCATAAGCCCAAACTTGTAAACAAATGGCCCACATAAGTAACGTCTTGTAGCCTGAACTTGTATTTCTGAGGATTTAGCTTAAGATTCACTTCACGAGTATGCTCCAGAACTTTCCCGAGGTTTCTATCATGTTCGACTTCACCATTGCTTCCTACAAAAATATCATCTACTATAATAGCACATGGATAGCCAGAAAAAAATTTGCGCTATCACACATTGAAAGACTTCACTGGCAGAATTTATCCCAAATGGCATTCTCAAAAATCTGTGCATTCCAAATGGTGTACTGAAGGTGGTTAGCAATGGAGATTTTCAGTCATGCAAATTCTGACAAAATTAACTTTTGGCATCCAAGACAGAAAAAAACAGTGGCATTTGGCATACGAGCAGCAACTTCCTCAACTGTGCACATTAGATAATGAGATCATTTTAGTGCTTTATTCAAATCTCTTGGATCAATGCATAGTCTAGTATCATCTGAGCTTTTCTTATGAGCTACCACCATGGAGGATACCCATTCAGTTGGTTCATCAACTGCACAAATTACTCCTAGACCCACAATTCGGTCTAGCTCAGCTTTGACTCAGCCTTGAATGGCTGCTGGACCTTTCTGTGCTGGTCTGATAACTGGGCTTACCTCGTGGTCTAACTTCATGGAGGACACAGCTGGGAGTTTTCCTAAATTATCTACAAAAATATCAGCATAGTCAGAAAAAAATAGTTTGTGTGAAATTTACGTTGTTACACGTGCTTATATTGTAGACTTTTGCATTAAATGAAAACGGTCCCATTTTCAAACTGTCTTTAAGGCCAAAAAAATGACTGTCTGTGTCTCTTGACTATGTAAAATTGCAAGTCAGAGCTGTTCCCAGAAAAATAACATGAAAGCACTATAGAGCCTTCAGTTTGAATTTCTTCACCAACATAAGCAACAAACTTTGCACACTTTGCCAAATCAAGCTTTTCACCATCTTTTACCTTGGCAAACATTTCTGCTGATATAACATTGCACTTTGAACCAGTGACAACTTTGAGCTGTACAGGTCTCCCATTAATCAGAACAGTACAAAGTATTTCATTCTTTTCCAAAAAATCTACTGCATTGACTGTTTCATCAAGCACAGATACAACATCAACATAAAAAGTAGGGTCACAGCTTTCTAGTTGATCAACTTGCTTCTTTGAATGCTCTTGTTTAATAAAAGAATGTGCCTCTTTTGATTTCCAGAACCTTTTGAAATTATTTCACTTTTTGCATGTGTGGTATTGCTGATGAAAAGCTAAGCACTTCTCTTGTTTGGGCTTATAGCTACCTCCACAGTTAAGACAGTAGGCCTGTCAGAAGTTTTGCTGACTCACTCCTCTGCTTTACTGCTTGTGCCCTCGGTTTTACTGTAGCTGCTGTGGGTTTTGCTGAAGTGACCACAGGTTTTACTAGAGAGGCAGAGGCGTGATCCTGCCATTAGGCCTATATCTTTTAATCATGTGTTGCATACTATCAATATTAGCACTGGAAGAAACTAAAAGCATGCATTTCTCATTTGTAAGCATATTTGTGTGCTTTTCTGTGAGCTCATATAACTGACAAATCTCTATGGCCTTATTCAAAGTTAAATCACTGTCTTGAAGCAAAATCTTTCTCACTGCATCATCTTTAATACCCCACACAAGCCTGTCTTTTATCAACTCATCTCTTAGATCACCAAATCTGCATGCTTTTGCCTTGTTTCTCAAGTCAATTATATACGCTGCAAAAATTTCACCAGGGTTTTGAATTTTTGTATAAAATATGTGCCTTTCCATTGTAATATTCATTTGGGAGTTACACATTTCTCTAAATTTACATTTTAAGCACTCAGGGTCTTCATGTGTTTCAGCCGGTACCACACTATGGCAGTCTTCCCCATCCCCTGCATACACAGCTGGGACATACACAAATGAATGCTCCCTTTCAATGACTTCTGAATCAGCTAGATTAAGCAGAATAAATGCCTTTGTACATGCATTTTTCTTAGAAAAAGCAGCCTGTAAGAAAATATCGTACTCTTGCTCACTCTCCAACTTTCAGCAACATTTTATCAAATACAAGTGGAGCCTGTCTGCAAAATCCCTCTGTCCTGCCAACAAAATGCTTTTGTAATTATATTCAAATGCATACACCAGGTACTCGAAAAATATTTAACTGCAAAACGATCTCTTGGAAATTAATGTATTCTGTGAAATAACCATACTGCACACACCAGCAAAAACTTTGTATATTTTGGATATTTCGAATAGCATTAACTAATATGAAAAAGAAGCGCCTAGTGAAAAAATATGGTTGTTTTCCCTTTTTTGTACATTTTATGTGTTTTGGAAGTTATTTCAAGTATTTTAACATTTTGAGTACTTTTTATCAATTTGTTGTAGTTTTGAAAATTTCATTTAATTAGAAACTCTTTTCAAATAGTTTGAATGCTTTGTTTTATATTCGTTGAGAAAAAATTATTTAAACACGTTTTAGTACCTGGATTTATCTTTCTGACCTATTTGCAAGTTGTTTGAGCTTCAGATGATTCACTTCTGTATATTCCATCAGTTGTGGCTAGGTGCCTCATGGTCTTGAAGAAGTTTTATTTTAGATCCAATTTTGACACCATGTCGCTCATCTTGTGTATTCAAATAAGACAATGAGGCTTGGATGTTCATTTAAGTAGTTTATTACACAAAAACACATCAGGATGGATGACTGGAGCATTAAACTTTAACTGACTGACATACATTCTTTCTGGCTGCTCACTCAAAATGGCATTCTTGCTTGCATATGCCCATGGACTGGAATGGCACTTAAAGGTACAACACACACTCTGATCTACACTGACAGATGCACAATTCTGTCTCTGAATGACATGGTCATCTTTAACACTACAGCTTTTGTGCTGCTCCTTATATGCAGCCGGGAGGTAGCCTATGAATCTGGCAGCCTTTTTTTTAAGTGCATGGTCTTTTATCAGCTACTCACACTCCTAACAGAAACTGAGTTTGCTGCAAACAACTCAACCTTTTTAAACTGACAACTTGCATGTGCATATGTATGTATTATTTGAAAAAAAAAAATATATATATATATATATATATATATATATATATATATATATATAATATATATATATATATATATATATATATATATATATATATATATATATATACATACATACATATATACACAAAAAGCAAAAAGAGTCCAGGACCACATATCAATATAATACCTTATCCTTAAAATAAGGTATACAAAAAAGACACACTCAGCTGTAATTTAGATTATTTTATATATTATAAAAATAATCCACAATGTTGTAGCAGGCAACCAGCAACACAAACAAGTGAGATCCAAACCGGTTTTGCCTCCTGGCGTCATCAGTGGAATAGTGCATCCCCTTGCTGAAAAAATTAAATAAGCCAATATTTAAAGTCACATCACATAATTTACATAAATAACCAAAATAACATTTAGGTAAATCACATCCTTCATCCCCAATAATATTACTCAACATTTTATATGGCCCTAATGTATGTATGTATTATTATTACACTAAACATATGTATTTCAATACATGCAAACACATGACAATTTCCTACCCAAAACTACACATGTATAATAACAAAAAATATATATTAATATATACATTAGTAGACATTATTAGCTATTATACCTAGTGTATGCTTCAAAGATATTCAATAAGTCCAGGTTTATATATAGTTCCCAAAATGTTATGTTTGTCCATTTCATTAAGATTCTTACCCAAAACTAGATCTACATCTACAAATATAAAATATGCAGAAGTATGTTCAATTTTGTGTTTATATAGAGCACTCCTAGTCCTCTGGCAATTAATATCACTTAGGTGTACTGCTATATGATTTTTGAAGGATATGGAAGTCTGCCTTACATAAAGTGTCCCACATTGGCAGATAACCATATAAATTACCCATTCTGTGCGGCACATAATAAGTTGTCTAATTTCAAACACTTTAGGGGTATTTACTAAAGTGAAAGCTTTGGACTTGGATACCACTTTGCAATATACACAATTTCCACAACAGTTACTACCTCTCACAACATGATTCTTATATTCACTTTTATCAGTATTTAATCTTTTATACCATGACAGACATTCACCAATATTTTCCCCCTGTTTATAACTATATGAACAATGTCCTCCAAGATATTGGTTAAAAAAATCATCACTGTTAAGTATATGTCAGTGTTTATCTATTATATTTTAATCTTAAATGTGTTTGTACCAAAAGTTGTGAACAATCTGGGTAAAGACTGTTCATCCAAAGATTCTGTTAAACTAGTTACATTTGGTATAAATTCTCTTTTCAACTTAAGGGCTTGTTCTTTCTCCATCCTTATTTGAGCTCTATTATAGCCCCTTTATACAAATATATCCCCCATTTTTTCAACCTCTATCTTATAGTCTGATTCATCACTGTATACTCATCTCAGTCTCTGAAATTGGGCCCTAGGTATATTCATTAATGCATGGTTAGGATGACAACTGTCAGCTTCAAGTAAAGCATTCCTAGTAAAAGGCTTCCTATATAATCCAGTCATCATTGTTCCATCTAATGCCTTGATGATATGGACATCTAAAAAATCAATAGTGGAAATCCCAATTCTATCCACAAATATAATACCAAACTCATTTGAGTTCAAATAATCCACAAAATGTTTCCAATTAGCTATTGATCCAAACCATATTGCCCAACAATCATCTAGGAAGCCTCTCCACATCACTAGATCTTCTTTAAATGCGTTTCTTTCATTATAAATCAAAATATGTTCCATATAACCCATAAAGAGATCAGTGTACACTGGGACAAATGGTGTGCCCATTGCTGTCCCCTTTATTTGCAGGTAACATTCCTTACCAAAAAATAAGACATTATGTTCCAACACTATTTTAACTAGCTCTACCAGAAGCTGGCAGTGTTCCACTGAATATTGCCCATATTCAGAAAGCCATTTTAAAGCAATAATTCCACCATGATGTGGAATACTGGTATAAAGAGATTGTACATCCAATCTGCACATATAAGATTCCTGTGTGATCTGTAAATCATTCATTAATGCCAAAAATTCAGTCAAGTCCTTTAACCTTGCTCTAACAAGATATAATAAAGGCTTGAGCTGATTTTCTAGGTACATGGAAATAGTTTGGGACCCACAACCTGATACTATAGTTTTTTCCGGGTAGGGGGTAAACATTGTTATGTATCTTTGGAAGAATATAAAAGATTTGTGTTTTTGGGTTCTCAACTGTTAATTCTTTGCACAAAACATCTGTAATGTAATCCTTCATTTTGAATTCCAATAATATTTTATCTATTTTTTTGCTTGAAATCAACTGTAGGGTCCAAAGGTAGTTTATAATAAAACCTACCACTATTTAACTGTCTTTGAGCTTCCTTAATATATTCTGTTGTCTCCCAAGCCACTGTTGCCTCACCCTTATCAGCCTTAAGTATCGCTATATCTTTGTTATTACTTAACTGTCTCAGTCCCAACCTCCCTTTTTTAGACAAATTATTACCTATGATGTTTAAATATATTACTTTGATTGCTGTGTAAATCACGTAACACAGCATCTTCAAAAAACTTTACCCTAGGGGGATATGGAGGCAAAAAAGTACTTTTTTAAACACTAAAATTATAGGGCATAACACTAGTAGACTCACCTCTAATGTGAAAAAATACTTTAAATTCAATGTTCTACAAAAATTTTTTATATCCATGCACATATCATATTCAGACACAGAATGTGATGGTATATAGTTTAAGCCTTTATTTAGAACTTCTTTTTCTTCATCTGTAAAGCAATGAGTAGTTAAATTCACTATCAGTCCAACATTGTCAGCAGTCACTTCTTTATCAGACTCCTGAAGACATTTTCCATTTCCATCGCTCTTTTGCCTCTGATGCTTCCTGCCTCCCCTTCTAAAGGGCTGCTTTTTACTTTAGCCTTTTTATGTATTGGTGACTCCATTTCCACAATGTCCCCAAGCTCATTGTCAGTGTCCATACTGGGTGCATTTGATGAAATTTCAGCCATACTAGAATCAGTAACAAAGGCAATATTATGAGTGGATTTCAAAATAGAGTGACCCCTCTTTCTTTTGGCCCTAGTTGGTTTATTAACAGTCTCAGAAAATCTATCTACTCATTTCATATGTTTCCAAGTAAATGCCCTATCATTTTTAAAGTCATTAATGTCTCTATTGTACTTTTTAAGTTTCCTTGTTTTCACTTCACTTTCAAATGCACCCATTTCCTCTATGTATTTCTCATACAAACCCTTATAGTCGGACTGCTGCTCAAAACACTGAATAGACTCTAGACAGGAATCCAACTTTTTCTTAACATTGCCCAAGGTATTTTCATAAAACAAAATCAACAGTTCTATGAACAATGCTGATGCCACCTTTTGAATAGTACACCATTTTAACATGGAATCTTTATTGTCCTTACCCATTCTGGGATACACATACACTCTAAGGTCACGTGGTGCTATTTCAGCTTCCAAATATGCCCTCGATAACTTTATATGCCATATTGTTAATTGAAATTTCCTTGTAGAAACATTCAGTTCCTTAAACGTATTCTCCATGTCTGAGGTCAGATTCACCTCTGCAATAACATCTTACCTGTTACTGGCTTAAAAACCCTCTAACCACATAACATCTTTATCAGCCAAAAGATTTCCAATAAAAGAATGTAAATCGTCCTCTGCCATCGTTCACAAATCCACTCGTCGTCTTCTTCATCTTCTTCTTTTGGCTGCTCCCATCAGGGGTTGCCACAGCAGATCAACTGTTTCCATTTCTTTCTGTCCTCTGCATCTTGCTCTGTCACACCAACCACCTGCATGTCCTCTCTCACCACATCCATAAACCTTATCTTGGGCCTTCCTCTTTTCCTGTCACCTGGCAGCTTCATCCTTAGCATCTTTTTCCCAATATGCTCTGCATCCCTCCTCAGCACATGTCCAAACCAACATAATCTTGCCTCTCTGGCTTTGTCAGCAAACCTTCCAACCTGGGCTGAACCTCTAATATACTTTTTCCTAATCCTGTCCATCCTCGTCACACCCAGTGCAAATCTTAACATCTTCAACTCTGCCACGTCAAGCTCTGACTCCTGCCTTTTTGTCAATGCCACTGTCTCCAGCCCATATAACATAGCTGGTCTCACAACCCTCTTGTAGACCTTCCCTTTTACTCTTACTGGTACTCGTCTGTCACAAATCACTCCTGACACTCTTCTCCACCCACTCCATCCTGCCTGTATGCTCTTTTTCACCTCTCTTCCACACTCACCATTACTCTGAACTGTTGATCCCAAGTATTTAAACTCATCCACCTTCACCACCTCTACTCCCTGCATCCTCACCATTCCTTTATCCTCCCACTCATTCATGCACATATATTCTGTCTTAGTCCTGCTGACCTTCATTCCTCTTCTCTCTAGAGCATATCTCCACCTCTCCAGGGTCTCCACCACCTGTTCCCTACTCTCACTACAGATCGCAATGTCATCTGCAAACATCATAGTCCACGGGGACTCCTGTCTGATCTCGTCTGTCAACCTGTCCATCAGAATTACAAATAAGAAAGGGCTCAGAGCTGAACCTTGATGTAATCCCACCTCCACCTTAAACGCATCCATCACTCCCACCGCAGACCTCACCGCCGTCACACTACCCTCGTACATATATTGTACCACTCTTACATACTTCTCTTACACTCTTGACTTCCTCATACAATACCACAACTCCTCTCTAGGCACCCTGTCATATGCTTTCTCTAAATCCACAAAGACACAATGCAACTCCTTCTGACATTCTCTGTACTTCACCATCAACACTCTCAAAGCAAACACTGCATCTGTAGTGCTCTTTCCTGGCCCTCGTAATATCAGTAAAGTTACTAAATCAAGTATAACAGAACTCAGCTCCAATATCTCCCAACACAAACATTCTAGTGCATGTTAACACGCTGTGTGCTCAGACCAAACCAAAATACAAAAAGAGTCCAGCACTACATATTAATATAACACCTTATCCTTAAAATAAGGTATCCAAAAAAATGATACAATCGGCTGTAATTTAGCAACACAAACAAGTGAGATCCAAACCGGTTTTGTCCCCTGGTGTCATCAGTGGAATAGTGCATCCCCTTGCTGAAATTAAATAAGCCAATGTTTAAAGTCACATCACATAATTTACATAAATAACCAAAATAGCATTTAGGTAAATTGTATCTTTCATCCAAAATAATATTACTCAACACTTTATATGGCCCTAATGTATGTATTATTATTATTACACTAAACATATGTATTTCAATACATGCAAACACATGACAATTTCCTACCCAAAACTACACATGAATAATAACAAAAAACATATATTAATACACAGATTAGTGAACATTATGTATTATTATGAGGGATTCAACCTTTTTAAACTGACAACTTGTATGTGTATATGTATGTAATATTTAAAAAAAAAAAATATATATATATATATATATATATATATATATATATATATACACACACACACGCACGCATGCACGCACGCACGCACACACACACACACGCATACATATATATATATATAGATGGGTCCATTATGTAATCCCGAAATACTGAAATCCCGAATTTCAGTATTTCAAAATTACATAGCCAAAAACACAAAATTCCGAAACCCGCAGAAGTGTGAATTCAAAATCCCGAAGCTCAGAAATGTTGAATTAGTGCATCTGCTGGCGCGGTGTGTGAATGGATGGGTGGAAGTTTAGGTAAGTATGTGTGTGTAAGTGTGTTTGCTAGGGGCTTTAGTGTGTGTAAGTGTGTGTTGTGACTGTGATGTGTGTGTGTGTGAGGGACTATAAAATTTGTGGGTGTGAGTTCCATTGTGTGTCTGTGCGATCTTGGAGTTAGAATATTTAAGTAGGGGGTGTTGGGGCACAGCCCCCACATGGGGGGTGCAGGAGGGCTTGCCCCCCTTCTTATCTATAGTGTAGGATTATATATTTGATTGTGGGGGGAAGTTGTGCATATGTGTATGTGTGTACTGTATGTGTAGAGTACGTTCGGTATTTTAAATTTCGCGGTTATGGGGTTTCAGGATTTTGTATTATAGTTGTGTTTTCGGCTATGTAATTTAGAAATACTGAAATTCAGGATTTCAGTATTTCGGGATTACATAGTGGACCCATATATACATATATATATATATATATATATATATATATATATATATATATATATATATATATATATATATATTGGGTCTATATTACATCAACAAACATTTAAATGTTCAAATCTCTAAAGGTCGACCTTTAGAGATCAAACATTCAAATGTTCGAAAATGTAATAAAAACAAAATAATGAAAAAAATTAAGAAAAGGGTTTTAGCAGAGGGCAAGTCCCCCTGCACCCACCACACCCCCTGCTACTTAAATATACCAACTCCGAGATCGCACATCAGTGCACTACAGTGCAGAAACGGGAAACTTGCCCTTCACCACACTGCAGCACAATTTGGAGTTCGTATATTTAAGTAGGGGTGGTGTGGGGGTGCAGGGGGGCTTACCCCCTGCCTACACCCTTTGGTTTATGTATTTATTACTTAGTTTTTTTTTTTTTTTTTTTTTTTTTTTAAACATGTAAATGTTCGATCTATAACAGTCGACCTTTACAGATTCAAACATTTACGTGTTCGTTGATCTAATATAGACCATATATATATATATATATATATATATATATATATATATATATATGTGTATAGATTCGTATCACTTCACTGAAAGACCATTTCACTGACACCCATTTCACTGAGACTAAATCACCTAAGGTTCATTTCACCTAAAACTCATTTCACTGACAAGTAGTACTCTGAGGCAAGTCAAATGTATATGTCCTTTTCCCCACTGTAATGTGATCCTGGTGTTAGTATATATAGTTGAGGGGGTGTGGGTAGCACAGCCCCCCACATTAGGGGTGTGGGGGGGCCCTAGCCCCCCAACTAATTTGGTTTTCTGTTGTCTGTTTTTGTTTTATATTGTTTGGTAAAACCCAACTAAGTGGGGGCTATGTTCCCCACACACCCCCTATGTGGGGGGCTGTGCCCCCCACACACCCCCTAACTATATATACTAACACCAGGATCGCAGTACAGTGGGAAAAAGGACATATACCTTTGACTTGCCTCAGAGTACTACTTGTCAGCGAAATGACTTTTAGATGAAATGAACTTTCACTGAAATGAACTTTAGGTGATTTGGTCTCAGTGAAATGAGTTTCAGTGAAATGGTCTTTCAGTGAAGTGATACGAATCCATATATATACATATATATAAATATATGTATATATATATATATATATATATATATATATATATATATATATATATATATATACACACACACACACACACACACACACACACACACACACACACACACATATATATATATATATATATATAGACATATATACATACACTCATACGCACATATGTATGATTATATAAGCATATCTTCACAAAACAAAACAATGAACCTCACTAATTTAAAAACACTGACCAAACAAATCTTCAGCAGTTCAAAATGTCAGCACATATACTACTAACCATACCTCTTAACTGTACAGCTTTTTGCAGGCTGTCCAAATTTTTGCCTCATATTTTTGGTTCATTTTTCATAAATTTGTGGTTTTCTGGCAAATCATTAAAAATTTAAGTTAGAAAATAATGACAGACATTTGAGTTTCAGAATTCATACCCTTCAGAAAAATTGATGCTAATGCAAAACATGTTATTCTATCAACTTTCTATGTTTGGAAGAGCAATATTTAAAAATTGTCCCTATTTTGTGTTTTTGTCCCACTTTTCATTATGGCTTTGTCCAGATTTCTTGCTCTAAGAGGTTGAGAGGTATGCTACTGACCACAAAACAAACAATCACATAGTCTACTAAAAATGATTTTTTTTTGCAAGGTACAATCCCCCATTCCATACGACAAGAAAGTATATGTACTATCTACACAGTCACACAAATAAAGGTGACATCTCCTGTACATGCAAAAGCACTGCAGGTACACACTCAGATACAGCACCAAAGGTGCATTCCCATTGTAAATGCAAACATCATCCTACATATTTATACAAACATGCACATATGCATGTGCACACACACACACACACACACACACACACACACACACACACACACACACACACACACACACACACACACACACATATGCACGCTTCTCCTAAAGAGCTACAAAATAGAAACATTCCCACCACACAAAGTATTCAACCAAAACAAACTTGTGATACTGTACAGCTGACATTATGGAACACTATTTCCTTACCCACAAAATAATGGTAGACTGTACTGATCCATACGCCAGAATGCAAACACATAGCTATGAACTCAAAATCACACGCAAGATGACAGTGGCATTATACAGATCACGGGGGGGAATGATTTGTGGATGAAGACATTTCTTCAATTTATCCCTTTTTTGGAAGATCATAACTATCTGTTGACTACAGATCTGTGATGCCAGACTTTCTAGCCTATAGGGCATATGTCTGTAAGACCTTAGGAGCTAGCTGTGTTCCAGGAGTACAGCCAGATAAAGTTGCTCCCTCTGGCTGGAATATATGTCCATGCTAGTATTTAGTGTAGATTTTCCAAGTCTTTGTCTCATCTGGGACTCTGCTACCTGCAAGTCACCTGTCTACTGATTGCTCAGCCCTTTCACTCTCCTCTCTTCTCCCAACATGGGGGCAAATCTGGTCAATGGAGAGGCTTTCATCCTTGCACGGCTCAAGGATCTTGGTCCTGAAATATCATCATTCACAAAGGAGGCAAATTGAGGCTGAGCATATCACACTCTGAAATCATACTATTCAACTGTCCCTTGTAAAAATTATTATTTTTATGGTAAATCATTAAGGATTATATTCAGTCAATAATGCCAGTCATTAAAGTTTGTCTATATTGTTCAGAAAATGCCTTTTGATGCAAAACTATTGTTATTTTAAGAGAAAGGAAATAATATTTAAAAAAACTGTCACTAATTCTGGGCCTTTACCAGCCATCATTTCTGACTTTGTCCAAAAGTAATGAAAAAATAAATTGAAAAGTATGCCTGGAATACAAGAAACAGCTTGTCAACAGCTCACTACATTAATACTCTTTGCTGCCCGCTACTAACAGTGCATTCTCATTGCACTGGCATACTTGTCTGGGGATTTAAAAAGATTCAAAAAGAACCCTAGTGCTGGCTGTAAGAGCTGTGATAAAAAAGAAGTGTTTAGATAATGCAAAGATCTACAGTTTGTGACATGTCAAACACTACTAGGAAAGGCCTTATTACTGGCTAATTTGCATGTCTCTGAATCACCCTTAACTGGCACAACTACAAATCATCATTTTCCTGCAGTAGTTACCACTGGTGGCCTATGCTTCACTTGGCACATGCAACTCTGATTTACTCTCCTAGACACATTTAAACACACAAAATAACATACCTCTGATCTATCCCTGAGTTGACAGAATGTCCCTAATTTCTGTTTTTATTTTGTTATCCCTCTCCTCATAAATCATGGATCATTATAGTCGGTTGATAATGCCAAACATTGTTTGTAACATGCATTGTGATGCTAGAATTGTGGCTCTATTAACTTTTCAGTGAGTCCAAGTAATACTGTAGATATTTTCTCTGGTTTCAACTAGTGTTCCTCCCAGCTTTGTACTGCAGCCAGCCCCCACATGGGCACACACTCCGTGGCTCTTATACATACCCTTTCACTCATAACTCATGAACTGTTGCAATCAGTGAATCAGGCAAGGCATTACAGTTTCATACTTATCATACAAAACAAACCTACCTGTGCTAATAGATTAGTTAGTATAGTAGGTTAATACTGGTGCTCTATGTATTAAGGATGCAGGATTTGAGTTTTTTTTAACACAAAACACTTAAATAATATTTGAGAGCACTAACTATGTCTAGTGGTGGTGCAGAGGACTAATATCCTATGTGTGAGGTGGGAGGGGACACTGTTTAAATCATTTTACTGCCTTTAAGGCATGCTATGCAGAGTGTCCCTGGGATTTAGTGTGTGACTCCCCCCAAAACAAATTGCCTTTTTATATGCCTTAAAGGCATGCTATGCAGAGTATCCTTGGGATTTGGTGTTTGACCTTCCCCTGGGCCATGTCTTTTTTACATGCCTTAAATGCATGTTATGCAGAGTACCCCTGGAATTTAGTGTACCCTCAACCAATACTGCAGGGCTTGCCCATTAGTCTATATGCATTCATGCATATACATATACAGCTGCCCCACCCAATCACTCACTCAGACATACTTACCAGTTCAGACACACACACACTACCTATCTCCTAACATCCTTACTAAAAACTCCCAAGCAGACACACTCACACATGCAGCACCACACACGCTCATATCCCCAAGCACTACACTCCCTGCAGATATTTCTACTGTGATGGGTGAAAACAAGTCTTTGGTCATGTTTATTAACATGTGTGGTTATATTACTTTACACAGGCAACCAATTCAGAGTGGCATTCCTGGGGAGGGCACATGTACCTTCTCCCCCTGGAATACTTCATTAGCATTTACCATGGCTGCAGAGACAGCCCATCATGGTGTTGCACATCCTTAATTCTAAAGCACCATGGTAGGGTTGTTTCTGATTAGGAAATGGTTACCACAAGGTGTACTTCTCATGTACACTTCTCTTTAATCTTTCTGAATCAGCCCCTTGTTATTTACTGACTGACAGCCAACTAATATAACTTGCCTTACATGATGTGTAGTGTACTTTGTACGCTACCACCTGCTATCAGTTAGCCAGTACCCATTATTCCAGCACCGTCTTCTGTCACCTTTCAGATTTCTGCTTTATGCCTCATGATCCTCTGACTGGCATACTCCGAATCACTCTGCTTTGCTGCATCTGCTCAGTCTTGGGCATTCTGGTTGTCAGCACTGTTGTAACAACTTATATTTTCTTTCATGACAGTACTATGCATTACTGTAACAGTCCGTTACTTTAAAATCTGAGGTTAGTACAGGGATAGAAATGACACAAAACACCAAGGCTCAAACTTAACTTATTAATTTATTAAGCAAAACTTTTCTTAAAGTACAGTAGGGCTAATACTAAATAAACAAAAACTAATAAATCATGTACTTACAAGCATATGCATAAACAAAATCATCTTTGCCACTGATAGGGAAACTTCAAATCCTATCCAGTGCAGCTATCTGTTCAGTCAAGGCAAGGCCGACACTGGCAAAATGTCTCTAAGCTCAGTTCAGGCTGGTGCTGTGATCAAATCCGGATGCTGATGATGATTTTCATCTTAGCCTTTGAGCTTTTATAGTCTTTTTTGAGTTGACAGAATATTGTAGAAAGATCTGACATTACAGGCTCATCATGAGCTGATGGAATATTTTAGAAAATTACAGATCATTTCCTAAGTTGTAAACAAGTCTAGTAATGTCTGGTCTTGTGCCCTACTTCCCTTTTTCAGGGAACAGTTAGCTCACAATCTTGTGATATAGTTCCTCTTTGAAATCCCCACATTCTGGTAAACATCTTTTAAGCTGATAAACAACTTATAGGTTAACAAAAGTTCAATGATACCAGTAATCAGTGAGCAAGGCCTGCTCTTAAGCATATTGTATTGTTTCAGTATTAGCAGCATATAGTGAGGTAGTGGCATATCAAGAACTAGCAACAATCAATCTAGCAATAATTAAACATACACAGTGATACGTGGCTCGAGGCATAGCAAAAACTGGTAGGCTGTGTGGATCCGTCACAGGCCACCCCTTGCATCGAGCAACGAACGCTGTGTATCCCTTATAATGGTTAAAACTGACAACATCAGTTTGTACCTTCTCATCACTTTACAATAAATGCAGCATGATATTATGCAAAATAACACAGAGATTATTGTGGTCAAAAGTAAAGGATGCAATAACAAATTAAACCACACTGAAGCCTTAGATGACCACATAAAAACATCATACCAATGCGAAACAGTTATATCCTGTATTTCATTTGCAATTTTTACAATGGTACATTTATCCTTAATCCTTTTAATCACTGTTTGATGCGCATCATTTAGTGTTTTATTTAACAGTTGCAACACTGTTTGTCCTTCCTGCTTAATCTGTTGAAAGTCCGGGTGGACTAGAGATGGCCACTTAAAAGTATGTAATGGTTCTATGCTAGCATTAAATGTGACGTCCATCCATCTAGTCAGTCTAATCAATTCTCCAGTACAAAAATCAATAATTGCATGGATATTACTTTTACAGTATGCTCCACTAGTTGTGATCATTCCATCACTCCAGGCTAATTTACAGGAAGATATCACACAAACAGTGGTATCATTTAGCTGGTAGACGTCTGTACCATTTACTACATACCTGTGCCAGATACATTCCCCAGTTCCATTATGTAAGCATGGGTGAGGCTTCCTCTTTACCATCATGCATACCCACCCCTGGGGCCAGGTTTCACAACTTGTCACATCAACGGGTACATCATTATAATCAATTAAAGTAGATTCAATTTGAGGTACCCACCAATTATTTCAAATTGCAAGGGCAATGTAACAAATGGACAGACCTGCTTTGTTCCTTTTTTACTAGCAAGATAGTCAAAAATCAGTATACAAGACTTATTTTCACATGTAAAATCTATTGGCTTTAACCACTGATACAGTTGCAGTTCCTTTTGCCAATGGGCTGCCTTTTTAGCCCCCCAAGTTTGAGTGAATTGCAAATATTGCTGGTTGGCAGCCAACTGAGATAAAATACAAAAAGTCTGATTTACTTCTGCTGTGAGGTTATCTAAAATTTGTTCTGTATATGTATTTGTATGTTCAATCCACCTCCACAAGACAGTTTGAGTTAAAATACCGTCTACAGTTCTTTGTCCCAACTCGGGATCATGGTCTGCTAGTAGCTTAAAGGCCATATTTAGGTCAGTGCCCAAACGGCTCAACTTGCTACGTAGGGTATCTATATCTACACTCTTTAGGAATCCAGTCCCTGTTCCGACTGCACCTAGTGCAGTACCAAGAATACCTGTAACATCGCGCTTATTTCTTCTATATTTGTAATGTTTGTATTTGATATGCAAAGAATCAACTGGCCATAATTGTGCAATTTTACAATGTGGATACCTGGTGGTAATATCCACTGCTGACATGTTAACTATCATTTTAATACGTTGTATAATTCTAGCGCTACTTACAGTTTTACATCCTCTGGTATATCTTACCACATGTCCCAAACCATTAAATACAGTTGAACTATTGTCCATGGCATATATCTCCAAGTCCGGAGATAGGGTTTCCGCAGTGTCATTTTCCCTTTGAAATTCAGCTATACAGGAGGAATCTAATGGAGACTTAGCTAAAGAAAATCCCGACTCGTTTAACCTTTGGTACAGACCTCCAGAAGGGTTGGAAACACATTTTTCAGGATGTCTATCACAGTTCAGTCTACATACAGTTGTAATGTTTTCCGTCTGAGTGATGCTCCAAGTTAAGGCAGGCTTGGTGTCACTGCATATAAATGGTCTCCCAATTTCCAATAAAAGTCACAGTCAGCTGTCAAATTTGCAACATCTTCCCCTTTGAATAGAGGGACAGGATCAAGACAGTTATATGGCCCATCTAAGTGTTGTCGTCGGAAAAGGTTGGCTCCTTCCCAAACAGTGGCAATAATCTATGGAGAGGAAAGTACAATGGTTGTTTAGCAGAATCAAGTAATACTAAAACAGTATCACCAGGTCCATCACAAATTACTGTCCCATGTTCATTTGGCTGATTGGGTGTGGTCACTATAACTTTCATTCCCAGCCATTTGCTTGGTTTAGTATCACAGTCTTGTAGTAGAATAACAGCATCTTGATGCATACAAATTTCTACTAAAGGTTGTCCTTTCTGAATCATTTGTGTCTTATTATCTAAATTGATAGCCTTCACTATCACTTCTCGTTCTGGCTCCCATAATGTAAAAACTTCCCAACTTTCACCTAATAGCCCTTTCTGCCCCCAGTGCCAATTTTCTGGGAGAAAGAGTTTCCAACCTGTCTCAACTAATGCCATATTTTGTGCTGGCACCCTTTGTTCAGTCAATGCACATAGCCAGAATCGAGTTTGATCAGTATTTGTCAGAAGAGGGTATATAGCATTCGGATTCAGCTTTTCTATTTTTAAAACACAGCAGTTGGATCGAATGTCACTCATATGCATTTGCAAGGGAGTTCCTTGATGCTTTCGGGGTCTGTTATTCAGCTGACTCACAGCTAATTCTAGTACCTTTGCCCAGCCTCGCAATGTTCCATCATTCGTATTCTTTCGAATTTGTTCCTTAAGGAGCCCATTATACCTTTCAATTAAACCAGCAGCTTGGGGATGATATGGGATATGCAGTACCCATCGAACTCCATTTTCCTTTGCCCACTCTTGGACCTCTGCTCCGGTAAAGTGGCTGCCTTGGTCACTTTGGATTTCAGCGGGAATCCCATACGTCACACATAATTTATTCAATCCTTTTAACACCGCTTGCTGGTTTGCCTTTTTGCATGGGGACACAATTAGTAATCCTGAATAAGTGTCCACCATCGTTAGGCAGTATTGCTGGTTTTGATCCAGTGGTAAAGGACCAATAAAGTCTATTTGCCAGATTTGTGCTGGGCGGCTGCCTCTGTGAATGTGTCCGCATGCTTCTGCTTGCAGTTGCTTCTGTTTATTTCTTTGACAAATTTCACACTGTTTTATAACATCCGTAGTTACTTCCTTATTTAACTGCATACCATGCCTCCGGGCCCATTCTATCGTCGCATCTCTTCCCAAATGTCCACTCCGATCATGGGCCCATCTTGCCATACTGGCACTGTCGGCTTTCTCTTCAGTAACACGTACTGTGGCCATCTTATCTACCTGCTGGTTATGCCTCCTTTCATTTGTTACAAGTGATGCATGGGCATCTACATGTCCAACGCTGATTTTGCATTGTTGAGCTTTTTCCCAAATCCGTTGCCAATCTTCTGAACCTCCCCACAGAGGTCTGCCATGGATCTTCCAATCCTGTTGCTGCCAGGCAGGTAACCAGGTCGTCAGTCCTTTATAAACTGCCCAGCTGTCAGTATAGATGTATGCTTCGTCCTCCGGTGATAAACTATCGATGACCAGGGCAACAGCTCATAATTCTGCCTGATTATTTGAACCGGCAGTACCTTCATCAAATAACACAGTTTCTGTTCGTGGGCAATAAGCCACTGCAGTCCAGGTCCTACCATTTGATCCAATTTTGGCAGAACCATCAGTAAACCATGCAAATTTTTGTTTTTCTGCATCTAAATTATCAAATGGTAATGCTTCAGTTATTGGAGACTGTGGGAGCTCATATCGCTGTTGTTCTATCGCGTCAGCATCATCCAGAATTACCAGTCCAGCCAACTGTTGTTGTACCTGAGACACCCCAGGCACGATGTTGGCCCTTTCCTGTAAATACCACTTCCACTTTTGCACGGTCGAAGATTGTGCTATCAAGGTTTTCATTAAGGTATTGTCTCGTAACCACCCCTGGATTGGGTAGTCTATTTTAACTGTCACTGTTTGTTGTTTGGTTATTCCTTCCACATGAATCAATGCTGTGTACACCGCCAGTACATGCTGCTCAAGGGGGCTGTATCTCACCTGCGCTCCAGTTAGGGATTTGGACCAAAATCCCAAGGGTCTCTTTTTCCCAGTGTCATCCTTCTGCCACAGCCCCCAAGACATAATATTATTGGCAACTGTTACTTCAAGGACAATAGGTTGTTGTGGATCAACTGGGCCCAGCCCCACGCTCTGCTGTAGAGCCTTTTTTGCTTCTTCAAAAGCCGTTTGTTGCTTGGGACCCCATTGAAAGTCACACTTTTTCCTAGTTACATAGTGAATGGGTCGCAAAATCAGTCCAAGATGAGGTACAAATGCTCTCCAAAAGCCCATTGCTCCCAAAAAGGCCTGTGCCTGCTGTTTCGTTTTCGGGACTGCAATTTTCTGGATACTCTCCAGTGCTGCTGCCGGAATTTCCCTTTTCGCTCTGTTCCAAATCATACCAAGGAATTTTACTGATGTCCCTTGTTGTGTTTTATTCTCATTTATAGCCCACCCTCTGTTCTGAAGGTGCTGCACTACAGTCTTTAATGCGGTCTCCACCTCAGATTTTTCTCCAGTAATCATTATGTCATCAATGTAATGAAAAATAGTCACTTTGTCTATCTGTAACTTGGCTAGGTCTCTAGCCCCTAGTCCATGACACAGGGGAGGGCTGTGCAGATATCCTTGAGGTAACACTTGGAAGGTATACTGCCTCCCCTCCCAGGTAAAAGCAAACTGGGCTCTGCTTTCTTCTGCTATTGGAATGGAGAAGAAGGCATTTGCCAAGTCCAAAACTGCATGATATGGTCCAGCAGAGGAAGACAATCTTTCCACAATCGTAACAATGTCTGGAACAGCTGCCGCTAAGGGTGGGGCCATCTTGTTCAGACCTCGATAATCTACAGTCATTCGCCATGATCCATCAGGTTTCCTTACTGGCCACACCGGACTGTTGAATGGACTCACTGTTGGCTCAAGTATGCCAACCCGAAGCAGTTCTTGGATCGTCTCAGTAATTTCAGCGTGCCCACCTGGGATACGATATTGTTTGATGTTCACTATTTTTTTAGGCGTGGGGATACAAAGCGGTTCCCACTTAGCATTGCCTCGAACTACAGCCTTAACTGCGTTGACTGAACAATGCCGCACTCCAAACCTAAATGGCCCTACAGTGGTTTCCAAAGTTCTACCCTTTAACACATCTATTCCTAAAATGTGTTCAGGTACTGGAGCTATCACTGCTTCAATGTAAATAGGAATACCATCCCCAAAAGCTATCTTAATCTTGGTTTTGGTACCTAGTGTCTTGGCCCCTCCATAACCATCAATTTCTACATATTGTCCACGAAATCTACGGGGGTTACCTGCAAAAATGGTTACTTCTGATCCTGTGTCTACCAGAGCCATCACATGTTGTGGCCCTCCCTTCCAAAAAATGGTAAGGGGTACGTAAGGGCGTCGGTCCCCAGGTGTAATTGCTCTTACTGTACCCCTAGCTACTGGGGACCCGCCTACTAGTCAATTTGTCTCTGTTTTTTCGACCGGGGTTCTCCATTCCTTCCCTCCCCAGTCTCTTTCGTCATTAAATTCCCCCTTTTGCCACTGTGCTAGCTCCTCATCAGTAGGGATGTCAGGATATAATTGATTCCATCCTACCTTCCCCTCAGTGGTACTCCTGGTTGGACTTTTTGTAGGGGTTTGCCTTTTACTTTCAGAACTTGAACCTTTTTCTTTTTGTTTCTGCTTCCACTTTTTATATAATTCTTCAGTAGCTATCCCATCTATTTCCGCAGCTCCAACCCCCCACCTCAACAGATCCAGAAACATTTGCTTTCTCGTAACCTTTTCTCCAGATTTATCTTTTGATTTCTCCGCATTTGCCTTTCTAGCTCTTCTCTGTTCTTTTTCTTCCACTAATTCTGCCATTTGATTTAGAGTGGCTATTACGTCCCATATCTGCTGACCTACACCACCTGCCAGGGCAGCCATCAGCTGCCCCTTCCACCACTGTGGTGCATTTTTGATTAATTTGCTCCTCATATTACTAGTCATAATTTGTGCATCTGGCCCTCTCGGAAGCACCAATACACCATCCCTCAATTCCATTGAGTAAACAGCAGCCAACATAGCCATTTCTCTTAACTGATGTATGGCCTCTGCTATTGTTTTCCAAGGCTTATGTTCATCAGCTACTGCTGTAGCATCTGGCCAAGTAGCGCGGAAAGCCGAGGCTAACCACACCACCAGTGTATTCACCTGGGAATCACCATGATCTATATTGTTTACTATTTGCTTTAGACGTGGGTGAAACACCAGACATGCACACTGGTGCATCTCTTCAGCATTTAGAGACACCGCTTCTCCCCCTGTGTCCCAAACCCGAAGAAACCACGCTAAAACAGTTTCCCCTGGCCTTTGCTTATAGATTTGGATTATATTCAATAATTCAGCTTGCGTATAACTCCGCACTTCCACCCATTGTTGTGGCGCTGCCCCTCCAGTCCACTGTCCCTTTTTCTCAATAACTGGGCGCGCCTCCACTGACGGAGGATTTACTATCTCAAAATCACTATCACCCTCATCTGTTGAGGGGAAGTCACCTTCCCACTTCTCAGGATCAAACTCTGCCTTACACAGCAAAGCACGAACCCGAGGCCTTGAGGGTGGATGGCGTTGTTTTCTCCCATTTCGCCGTCTACGCTGTTGTATTATCCGAGTAGCTAAAGTCACTGAATTAGATTTCCAGTGCTCAGCTTCCTCCCCTACTTTAACAAGTGCCATGTTTGCCTTCTCCAAGGCATCTCTATCTAATCTATGTGTGTGTGTGAGTTCTTTGCATCGCTCTTCTAATTCTGAAACTTTTTCTTTTAGTGAGTCTACATCTCTGTCTAATTCCTGAATTGCTTCAAAGAACAGCCATCCGGCTTTCTCTACCCCCTCCTTCACCTTTTTTCCCTTATCATCCAATTTTAACCCTTCTAAAGCTCTAGCTAGGCTATCGGGATCTGCCTTAGGTCTTTCCTGCAAAGGTTTTGGAGAAGGAGGAGGAGAAACTTGACTCAATACCTTAGCAAGAGGATCCCACTTCCCAAATAATGCTGTCAAAGTAGCATCAACACCCAACTTATTTGGGGTGCTTAATGCAACATCCTTCTTACCTATACCTAGGTGTTTTAAAGGAAAAAACATTGGTTGTTGTTGTGACATCTCTACTGCAAACCCCAGAATCCTGCCGACTACGCCAAGTGTAACAGTCCGTTACTTTAAAATCTGAGGTTAGTACAGGGATAGAAATGACACAAAACACCAAGGCTCAAACTTAACTTATTAATTTATTAAGCAAAACTTTTCTTAAAGTACAGTAGGGCTAATACTAAATAAACAAAAACTAATAAATCATGTACTTACAAGCATATGCATAAACAAAATCATCTTTGCCACTGATAGGGAAACTTCAAATCCTATCCAGTGCAGCTATCTGTTCAGTCAAGGCAAGGCCGACACTGGCGAAATGTCTCTAAGCTCAGTTCAGGCTGGTGCTGTGATCAAATCCGGATGCTGATGATGATTTTCATCTTAGCCTTTGAGCTTTTATAGTCTTTTTGAGTTGACAGAATATTGTAGAAAGATCTGACATTACAGGCTCATCATGAGCTGATGGAATATTTTAGAAAATTACAGATCATTTCCTAAGTTGTAAACAAGTCTAGTAATGTCTGGTCTTGTGCCCTACTTCCCTTTTTCAGGGAACAGTTAGCTCACAATCTTGTGATATAGTTCCTCTTTGAAATCCCCACATTCTGGTAAACATCTTTTAAGCTGATAAACAACTTATAGGTTAACAAAAGTTCAATGATACCAGTAATCAGTGAGCAAGGCCTGCTCTTAAGCATATTGTATTGTTTCAGTATTAGCAGCATATAGTGAGGTAGTGGCATATCAAGAACTAGCAACAATCAATCTAGCAATAATTAAACATACACAGTGATACGTGGCTCGAGGCATAGCAAAAACTGGTAGGCTGTGTGGATCCGTCACAATTACGACTGTTTATGGCAGACTGCTCCATGAGTTACACCTGGGTATCTCGTGCTCTCTATCAATCATTTGCTCTGTGCACTATGTAAGATTTGATGCTTCCTTATCATTGTGTGCTGCTGTTACAATTTGAGGAAAATAGCTACACAGGATTAGTACTGCATTGCATCTTAACATTTCTTCATAAATTAGGATACACAATTGCTGCAATTCACAGCCAGAAACTAAAACCTGGCAGTTATGACAAAATGGTCACCACACTAAGCAAAGAGTTATATCACTGACATACTTCACTACTTTTTGTGTCACTTTTTAAGATAGTCAACTTAAAGTCTTACTTAATTAACTATGTCAGTATCACAGAGTAATATCAACTCTGCAGAGGCATTTTCCTGATCACAGCAGGAAATCATATTTAATAGTAGGCTTCTATAATGACCGTGCCATATTCCAAGAAATGGTGTCTTATAAACAGAATAGCAAAACATGTTTGACCAGAATATTAAAAAATATATGGCAAAGATATGATCAAATGTTGAGCTACAAGTCTTCACATACTTGTATTTTAAATCTTGGTGATGGGTTGATACCAGAAAGTGATGTTATTTCTCATGGTTGAGAGAAAGGTTGATACACAGTTGAAAGATCATTGAGAGTTGTGGGAGATTAAAACTACCTTGGTTTTGTTTATGTTGGTATTAACATTTGAAAATAAATAGGAAAAAAAAAGGATAATGTTCAACTTCAGGATAGGCATTAATAGGTTTGTACCATACCTCTCAACTATCCAGATTTTTGCAGAATGTCCAATTTTTGCCTCATATTTCCAGTCTGTACCTCATATAGTTTGGGATTTTCTGGCAAATCATTGCAGGGTGAAGTCACTAAATAATGACAAATATTTGAGTTTGATTTCATATCTTTGCAAAAATGCATTCTAATGCAAAACCTGTTATTCTAACAAATTTGATTTTTTGGGATTTTGTCCCCTCATTATTTTTGGCTTTCTCCAGAATTCTTGCTCTAAGAAGTTGAGAGGTTTGGTTTCTACCAGTGTGCCTTGATAAATAGTGAGGGATTCAGTATTCCAGCATGCCACGAAAACGATGTTAAAATCAAAAAAAAAAAATAAAATAAAATAAATACATTACAGTTGTATGCATCTCATCTGTAAACACTAGATGGGTAAAACCCTGCCAATGACCAGAGCTGAAATGTTAACACTGAGGAACCGACCATCCCTCGTGCAATCCTCTAACTCTTTTTTTGTTCAGCTACAGAAATGAAGATAACAGAAATCTAGTCACCTTCAGTAAGGTCACATGGTGCTGTATATTCATAGAACAAGAAATGAGGAGAGCTAGGATTTGGGTGGATTTCAGTAGCTTTGGGGTAGATTTCAGTCGCAGATACTGGTAAGATCTGAGATTCATTGATAGTTACTTGGCATGTGGTCCAGGAGACTGTTGTTTACTCTATCACAACTGTTCTACAGCACTGTCTAGTTAAATGACTTGCTGAAGTTGCTTGACTGCCTTGCACATGCAGTAGACAACTGGAAGCTGGAGGAGTTGAACCCTAACCTACAGGCACCAGGTGGTTAACAGCTCATAGCCTTAATCTTCTGCATCCCATTATAGAGTACAACACCTCTTTTGGAATGTACCTCACAAGACATCTGCAGCAGCTGGAAAGGCCACAGAAGTACCTCACAAAGAGGATTACTGGCCTTAAACAGATGCCCTACACTGACCATCTCAAAAAACTCCAGCTTTACTCCATAGCATATCGCCTACTCCGAGGTGATCTTTGCCTAATATATAAAGCTATGTCAAACCCAGAGCTGTTGGACATGCTACACCTAAAGAAATCCCAATCCCTCCAAGCTACACACTCTAGGGACCTAAACCTTGTCACTACAATAAACAGGACATGCTGGAGAGATAGAGTCCTGTCCCAGAGACTTCCCATACTCTGCAACAGGCTAGCCATCTATGTCAAGCAAAGTTCCTCATTAGCACTCTTGAAGAAAAATATTGATGAGTGTATGGGAAATAGGAAATACACCCCAGGATCACTTCTGTGTCTCTGCTTGACAGTGGCACAGGAAAATAACTTTCTTGGGTGGCATAAGCCAGGGAACCTTGTTGGCTAGGCTTACTTAGACCCTTGGGCCAATAGCCTAGTACCTACCTATGAACCAACTGCCATATGTTAATGATCTCTTTAAAATGTATAAGTAAGGCTGCTGGATAGGAAGGAGGTCCACAAGACCTCTTTAAACCTGCCATGTCCCTGGATTTGGATAACAACTATAAGTGAGAGACTATACATTGTTTAGCACTTCCACCTTTCATGACTGGGTACGACAGTGTTTATGTTAAGTCAGAACAAGCCAGGCCCTAACATTTATTATCATTAACATCTCAAAGGCTGTGCAAATAATGTCGGCTACATCTCAATGTTCACAGTAAGTACTGCACACACTGTGCATAGTGATGGGATGGGGACAGTATGCAGGGTCTGTGTATTACAAAACTGTATTTCTAATTCTTACTGACCCTAACTATACAAATCCTAGAACCACCACATCACAATAATAAAGGATAAAACTGCATTCTCAAAAAAGCACCTCCTTATCTCAAATACCTCTTGCACCATCTAAACGATTCTCTGATTTTTCAGTAAGGCTGAAGTGTGCATAAAAACATATGAAGGTAAACTAAGGTCATGTGACGTGAATAGAAACAGAAAAATGGAAAGTGGCTATTAAAAGGAGGACAAATCATACTGCTGTTTTTCACTAATTTTATACACAGGAACTGCTGGGCTAGAATTAAATATTTATTTTAACAACAGTCTGTTACCAACATAATTTTCTGGGGTCCAATCAGTGCGGTAGTTGAAATATGCATATGGAAGTTTAGCAGAGTAGCTCTTCTTGTAGAAAAATGACAAACAAGATTTTACAGTACTCTAAACTATAAGAATAAATAGTTTAGGATGGAAGATGTTAGTGAAAGGCATTACGGACCAGAAAAATTAAAATTTATATTAAACCTTTCAACTATATTAGTTATCCCACACATGGCAGAAACTGTATTTTCATTAACAGTCAGTCTCAATAAACAGAACAAAAGCAAATTTCATAACTGTCAGTGAAATTGCATTGAAGGTCAGTAGAAGACAGTTTTTATGTCCCATTAGGCTCACTCAGGTCAAGAGCAGTTCTAAATTCAACCAGTCAGATTACATTTAATGAAAGGCAATATCTGAAGTGTTATAGCTAGCAGCCAGTGAAGTTAAATGAGAAAGGAAAGAATAAGTTATACAAGCTCATGAAATAACATAGATGGCCAGAAGATGGCATTTTAAATCGACCCAGATAAGAATTCTAAAAAATGTAAGCTGCACACCTATGAATTGAAGTGGACAAGTATACTTAGAAAGAGATATGTTGGATAGGTAAGCTGAATGGTATAAGAACATCTTTGCAAAGGCAAGTCTAGTATAAAAGTGAAATTACTGACCATCTTTTTCAGTAGGTCACCACATTAAATAAATATAATGGCTTTGTACTACAAGAAAATGGAATTTTTATTAGGTGTGGCATGGTGACGATATGATAGTGCACTGACATTTACTAAACCTAGAATTTTCAATTAGTTACTTTCCCTGGTAAAATGCATGAAATTTTTTTAAAAAAAATTAACATTTATGTACCAGACCTTAAGTCACCGAGCATTTCTAGTAAGCAACAATTTCAGTATCCAGTTTAACTATATATGCAGTATCAAGTACCTTAAATTAAAATACAAATGGAAAAAAAAAAAACATGTTGATATTGAGGCAATGACACTATTATAAAATATGAAGGAAACTGGAAAATTTAAGGGCCAAGAAGCTACGATACAATGGGAAAATACAAGCTATACTGTCTCAAGAAATGTGAAGACCACTGCTAGATGTGTGTGCATGGTGCTGGGGGATTCATATTGTGCAAGTAAGTCAAGTAACTTCAGCAAATGACACTCTTGCAAAATTAGTGAATGAAAAATACCAGCTCTGAAGAATACTGGAAAGGGTTTACTTTTACCTTATTTCCTTTTCTGAGGAAAGTATCAGAGAAAAGGACAGACAAAAAGCATGGTGAGGATGGCACAGTGATGCAGCAGTAAACATTGCTGCTTCATAGCATTGGAATATCTAGGTTGTCTCCTGTTTAGAATGCCTTAAATGCAAAGTCTACATATCATCCCATTGTCCACAGGGAGGGGTTAATGGGTGAATCCAGTTTCCTGCTTCATCCCAAAGACATGCTGTAGGTGAACTCGTATGCATGTCGCCTATGATAGATTGGTGTTCTATGAAGGATAGGTACATAGATTGACGTACATGGTGGTTTCTTTGTTTTTAGTGCCTCAGTTGTCCACAGCTTTCAGTGTTTACTAGTTCTATTAAAGATTAGTTTACCTTTGCTGCATGCACAATCTCCAGCTCACCTCCCAGTCCTGTAAAGGATAAGCTGTGTATCACAGGATGAATAAATAAAGCTCAGGTACAATGCCCATTTAGTAATGTCAAAACAAAGTCATGGTGCCCACGTACTGTTCAGCTCTATGCTCCATCATCTCCCACTATTCCCCTACAAGGCATCTTAGGAGCAAAAAAACACAAACTTTTTGTTTGTAGAATTCAGAATTGTAGATATATGAATTCTCAAAATGATTCATAAACAAAATGGCGTAAACAGGGGCATAAGAAGCCCCATTGCAGTTCCCTCTTATGCCCCAAACAAAAAGTAATTGTGTTTAAAAGATATGTAGATGATTTAATTTTCATATGTAAGGGTGACATAGAGGAATTCCAGGATTTTATGCAGTTTGCAGGGTAATCACTATGGCTTGGAGTTCACTTTTTATATTACCAGGGAAGCAGTGCAATATTTAGATTTGGAATTTTTTCTGGTAGAAAATCAGAAAGTTGAATTTAAGCCCTTTGTGAAGGAAACTGCTGTTAATAAAGGCATAAACCATGGTACCAGATGCACCAGTAAAGCATTTTCCTTACTGTTCTGCGTTCTTTGTGTTTTTTTGCTTGAAGTTTATTTTTTGTGTGCTTTATACATGGTCGGAAGGCATCTTCGGATGAGAAACCAAGATCTATTATATATCTATAAACCCAAGTCTAAAACTGGTTGCAACATATACAGCTACCACCCCTCTATAGCATGGAACAAACTCCCACTTGAAATCAGATCTCTTACACATCCTAAACAATTTAAATCAGCCACAAAAGAGTACTTTAAAAGGCACTGGACCTACAACTGCTCTCACCCTTCCTGAATATATCTGTTCTAACAAACTAACCATCTTTCTTATCTCTCCTTACTTTTCCCTCTCATACTCATCCTCTATCCTTTTTAAGCTATGTCTTCCTTTGTCCTCTAGCCACCTCATCACTCTCTTTCTCATTCCTTAACTGCAAACTCCTTTTATGATACCGGTACAGTTCATGTATCACATAACTAAACATCAAACTACCGATGGTTTTCATGTAACTTCTTATAAATCTATATCTATAATAGTTTTCACAGTTATCATTTTCTTTTGACTTTTGTTTTTAAGCATTACGTACTACTGTGTGTGTTCTTAAATTACCATGAAATTGTAAAATTGTTTGTACTTTTCAGAGCTTTTCTCCCTAGGCCTTTGCTGAAAAAGAGCTTTAGCTCAGTCAGACACTCCCGGTCAACAAATGTAAAATAAATAAATAAATAAGATATCCTTTTAGTAACATTATATGTACACTACTTATGAATGTAATAACTGGTTATATTAATTTGGTAGATGGTAGTGTTAGACATAGGACAAAGGCAGGTATTGATATAACTATACAGTTATCATATGCTGATGACATCATTCAAGTTATTAAACATTTGAATGGAATGGAAGAAGTTGTAAGCAAACTGATTTTGTAATTAACTAAAATTGGTAAGTGCTTGAACATGGAAAAAAGTAAAGGTTTAGGACATGAAGGTAGAATTACAGGTACTGAATTCAGTTCTCAAAAGATAAACTTATTTGGAAAACAATATGTATTACTATAATGGGAAAACATTATTAAAAAAATTAAAAATATGTGTTCTTTTTTGGAGGGCACTGAAACTTTCTTTCAAGAAAAAGGTTTGTTTGCTTACCTGTGTTGTACTAGGAAATATTTCATATTTAGCTAGTGTAAGTATGCTACTGTCAATTGAAAAATATATTATTACCCTTTATATGAGGATCTCATCTTAATCCTGTAAAGTGAAATGTGTTATACATAGCAAAATAGGATGGTGGTTTAGGACTTATAAATCCAGTGGTATTTGTCGTTACATCTATATAAAATACTTAAATGGTTAAAGGAAAATGGTATTTTAATAAGTATATTATTGCAAAACAAATATAAAATACGGTATGTGATGAAAGTTGTAAAAGAGTATATCAATGAAGAAATAAAAGCATATCACCGTAATGTGGAAAATAAGTATAGAAGATTTAGAAGATGAAAGAACAAATGGTATAAAAAGTAATATCAGTGTATATCAGTGGAAAGAATGAGAGGAAGTGAAAATCAGTGCTATAAAAGCAAGAAATTATCGATTTAAAAATAGAGTAGAATGTCAAGATTTTTTTTTTTAATGGAGGCTGACGATAAGTAACGATTACCAGTCAAGGCAAACATGCCATATAAAAATATAAGTGAAAAAATATGTAATTATTGTCATAAAGAAGAAACTGTTGAACATGTCTTTTTGAAATGTAAAAAATTGATACATTATCAATTGAGTTAAATAAGAATCATTATTTAGACAAAATTAAGGGGTATAAAAATATTAATATGGATATGACTGATTATGTTTTTATAAAGATAAAGATTAAGTTTTTATTGCAAAAGCTGATAAAAATATTTAATGTTATGTGCAAACTTTGGAATCAAATAGTGAAAGAAATTATGTATAATGCTAAATGGAATTTATCAGAAATGTTAAAAATATAAGATTTTCACTGTTGAAAGTAGAGTGGGGGTCAGATGTAAATGCATTTTAAATGTAAAAAGTGATTATGAGGTCAATGTAAATAGTTTGGGTATAATATTGTAAATAATGTAAATAGTATGTTATTTATTCTTTTTATATTGTAATAGTCAAGATGTGTTAAATAAGGGAAGCCTACTCATTAGGAGAGTGCTTGTTCTGATCCTAGAGCAGTGGCAGCTGGGAGAACAACACTCAAGGAGATCAAAGATGACAGACAGCACAAAGGTGAATGCCAGTGCAGTGTTTGGGGCTCTACAGGACACTGAAGAGTTGCTTTAGCAAAAAGTTTGTTTCAACAGAAGTAAACATTCAAAACAACAATGGATGTTTTACTACAACCATGTTTAAATTTTAACCTCCGATACATGGTTTCTAACCATGTACATTTTTCAGCCTTACACTGCACTTACAGGGGTACATTTATGCTTCCTGAATCACAAAATCACCTCATTTGCATGGTTTTCATTAGTAGATGAGGTGACTTGCATTCTGCAGACACTACCATGTCTGCACAGTGTCAGGAAACTCATGCACTCCCCCAGCTTTGTTTCCTGGATCACTCGGCGGCCATATTCGTGTTAGAGTCTTAATACTATTCCTACACAGAGAATCACTCCGTGTAGGGTTTATTGAATAACCCCCATCAGCATAGTACTGAAAGACAGGACAGAAGCTTTTTTAATATGCATGAAGAGGTATGTCTGCTGCTGCTTATAAATGCTAGTGAGGGCATGACAAAACATTTGACAATCTTTGAGGAAAGGGTAAAGGACTCAGGGCTGAGGTATGCAAATAAATAAGAAGGAGGTGTTCTGGTCTAGAAGGCACTGAGTTACCTACAATGAAGGACAAGGTCAGATATTTAATTAACTTATCTTAACACCACAAACATTTTTATTTCTTTTTCTATGTAATTCTTATAGAATTTACAATACAAATAAAAGGAACTGCACTTATGTACAATCATCTTCAGGTGCAGTTTCACAGGTATATTTAACAGTTTCCACCAAACTACTTACATGGTATAACATGTCATACCTCTAGCAGCCTATACACATCTTGCATTCCAGAGCATTTTTCTGAAAAATAAACTTAAAAAGCATAAGAGAAACAAAATGATAAATGTAGCAGGTAACAACGTTGTAAAATATTGGGGCCAACCAAAAACATTTTTTTCCTGTGGAAAAAGATGATCATTTGATAATTAACTGTGATAAGAGGAAAGGTAAATTTGTAAGGAAATGGATTATGATGAAAAAAAAAGTGTGAATTATAATGCTATAAATGTAACAAGATTGGGCAGTGATGCATGGATTGCAATCTAGAGAAAAAGGATGAAGAAGAAGAAAAAAGTGGAGACAGTATACAGAGAGAAGAAACAGTCCCAGTAAAAGATAAAGAGGACGTAGGAAAGCAAGTTCAGGGTAAAAATAAAGATAAGGATAAAGACGAAAATTAAACAGAAGATAATATAAACGAAGATTCTGAAGTAATTGATGAGGAAGACATAAACTGGAAAACAGTGGAAGGTAAAAAGAATTTTACTGGTAAAAGAGTAAGAGGCAGAAAACACAAGTTTACCTGGATAAGTGATAAAACAGAAGAACAAAGGAAATAATGCAAATGAGATCAATTCATCAAATAAAACACAGACGTAATGACACTATTTGAGTTTTTTTCAGTAAGCGTAAATAGTATTAAAAATATAAGTAGAATAATAGGCGTATTAAACTGGTGTAGTATGTGTGATGTTGACATAATACTATTGGAAGATATAAGATATTTGAAACAAGAAGAGAGATTACAAAGAACTTTAGGGAGGAGATACAGTATGGAACCTATGAAAAGAATTATATTCTGGCATAGCTGTACCTAGGAAGTCAGTGTAAATACTGAAAGTAACATTAGCAATGATGGGAGGATTAACTATTTCAGATCTTAGATGGCATAATCTGGTATATAGAATTATAGCACTGTATGCTTATGTTACCAGTAAAGAAAATGAAAATGTATTTTTAATTCTGGATTATGTAGAAATATGTATTTATTTATTTATTTATTTATTTATTTATTTATTTAACATAGGTTCTAAGGTGTGTACTAGGCCAATGGCCCTGGAGCCTTTACAAGCCTAGCCCATAGGATTAACCTGGCATCATGCCACCCAACCTTAGTTCCTAGTGCCTCTGTTGAGTAGAGTCACTGCAGTGATCCCCAGGGTGAATTTTCTATTCCCCATCCACTCATCAAGATTTCTCTTGAAGATGGCCAGTGAGGTGCTCTGCTTGACATGTATGGGAAGTCTATTACATAGCATGGGCAGTCTCTGGGTTATGAACATGTCCCCCCAGGATGTTCTGTTGATTGTGGTAATGAGGTTGTTGTCTCTGGAGTATATAGTGTGGAGGGATTGGGATTTCTTTAGATGTAGCATTTCTAACAGATCTGGGTCAGACATATCTTTCTAAGTCAAGTCGAGATCGCCTCTAAGTAGGAAATATGAGACAGAGAATAGTTGGTGTTTTTTGAGTCAATCTATATAGGACAAGTGTTTAAGGCCTAGGATCCTCTTTGTGAGGTACTTTTGTGGCCTCTCCAGTTGTTGCAGGTGTCTAGTGAGGTGCATGCCAAATGGGGCATTGTACTTGATGATTGGCCTAATGAGGGAAGAGTAGAGGGAGACAATGACCTCTTTCTTCCTGGATGCAAAACCCTTAGTAATGAGATGTGCCATATAAAAGGACTTTCTGACCACAGTGGCATTGTGGTGGTCAAAAGAGAGAGGTTGCTGTCAATCTGTGATCCTAGATCTCTTAAATCACCTTCTTTGTTCAGTGGACTACCATCGATGTGGTAATTCAAGGGAACTGAGTTTTTCCCAAAGGAGAGGCCAACACATTTTTTGGCATTGAGCTTAAAGCCATGGTTCTGGCACCAGTCGTTGGTCTCATTGAGGCCTTTCTGTAGGCTGCAACATCACTTGAGGAGTTAATAATAGCTCCCAACTTGCAATCATGTATGAACTTTGTCAGCCAGAGTCCCTTTGTGTTGGCCTGGACTTCAGAGAAATAGATACCAAACAGGAGAGGACCCAGAACCGAATCCTGTGGGACTCCACTCATGACTGGTCGACAGTCTGACTTGGAGTCAGCTACTTTCACACTGTGGGTTCTATCTGTGAGCCAGTTTGCAACCCACCTAGTGATAAAGGGGTTGATGCCTAGCTTAGTGAGTTTTTCTATGATTCCTGAGTGGGGAATGGTATTAAAGGCCTTGGCCAGATCAAGGTAGGCTGTATGAACCCCCTTGCCTTCATCCACAGCTTTGGTGACTGACTCAAAAAAGTTGACCAGGTTGATCAGGCATGATCTACCTTTCACAAAACCAAACTGTGTAGGATCCAGAGAATGGAGATTCCTTATATCCTTGTTTATTAGGTCCATGATGATGCATTCCATAGCTTTGCATATCAGACTTATCAAGCTAATGGACCGATAGTTCCCAGGGTCTGTAGTCACTCCTCCCTTGTGGAGAGGGATGACTGTAGCAGTGCCCCATTCTGTAGGGACAAAGCCTGAGGTGAGGCTGTGATTGAACAGGGCACACAGGTGAGGTGCCAGTTCACTCTGTAGTTCATGTAGAACACAGCCGTGGATATTGTCAGGTCCCATAGAAGCTGTATTCTTGGCCTTGGACACTGTTGTTTTAACCTTTGCAGCAGTAATACTGGGTGCCTGGCAATCTACTGGTATTATGATTGGTCCTTTGGGGGGAGAGAGGGATAAAGTTGGCACTGAATCTGTCGTCCAGTATATTGGCAATATCTGTTTGCTTGGTATAGGAGGTACCATTGTGCAGTATTGTCATGGAGATTCTTTACATAACTATAGAAGGCCTTGTGGTTGTTTTTACTATCTACTGCAATTCTGTTTTCATAGCTAGTTTTAGAGGATTTGATCTGTTAACCAGGAAAGTCTGACTTGGGAACAAAGCCAATTTTCAGCAGATGCCCGGGGAGAAATGCTCCAGACGCATGTCTTTGTTATGTGGGAGGAAACCAGAATGCCCTGAGGAAACCCACATGAATGCAGGGAGGACATGCAGACTCTGCACAGAAGGCACCCCAGCTGAGAATTGAACTAGAGAACCTCTTGCTGTGTGGCGGCAATCCTACCACTGCACCACTGTGATAAATAATAAAAATAATATTAACAGGAGCATTTAATGGTAATGTGAGAGGAAAAAAGGAGAGAGGAAATGATGTTAAGAAAATTTTTGAAGTCATAAAATGTGGCAATTTAAAAATTTGGAGTAATAATTTGTGGACATATAGCTGAGCTGTGGTAAAGCATACAAGAGGTTTACAAGTTAGACCAATGAAAAGTAGTGCTAACTGCATATGCTTGCTGCTCATCACAACTACAGGAATACAAGTAAGTTTTTTTTGCGGCCAGCAACAGAGTAGTACAATCACACATGTAAACAAACAAGCTTGTCTATGGGCAAATTTGTTAAGCATGGGTGCACGGACAGCACAAAAAGATACATTAAGGCAAATAATACATGTTGTACTCAGGCATGGATAGTGTACTGAGTGTATTGAGCATGTAAGTAAACATATGAAGATGGCAGTAAGTAAGAGAGGATATGAAAAGGAAGGGCAATTACAATACATGGGTTACCAGACAGGAAAAGTATACTGAGGACAATGTGCACAGAAGTTAAAGAGATGTATACAGAAATATGTAAAAGGGGCGATAAATGTTCAAAATATAGAATGATTAATGTGACAGAGCTTATATTCCAATGAAAAAATTGTAATAATACAATTTTGCGATATGTATGTCAGAATAATTAATGGTGATCACACATTCTTTGCAAATGTAGATAATAAAAGCACAGATGATATTATAAGATGTGACAGTTACACAAACTCACATTGTAACAGAGGGGAATTACATGACATATAAATATCATTGAGAAGCTGAGTTGAGATAACAGTTCACAAGGACAACACATACATCATGGGATATTTGAACACCGTGCATTTTGTCAGTATAACAAGCTGTGAAATAGGAATGGCTCAGCAGCCACAATCTCCTTTTGCAAGAATAGAACCCAGCCCATCAATGTCAACACTGACCTGTGTATTAAATGTGCATGCCACAGAAATAGGCCTAACACATGTACAAGGAGGATCACCCTTGAAGGAAATTATGCACAGTAATATTCTAATAGTTATGCATCCCATATATAGGTGTGTGTAGTATTACAAATGTGGGAGCAAAGTGTGACATGACTAATACCCTGCAAAGGCATTCTTGCCTGGCACAATTATTGTGCTGACAGATAAGAAGGAATGCAAACACCATACTATGATGCAATGTATTCCCCAAAGCTGTGTATTATCGGCATCTGCCACAGGAGGTAGCAATGGGTATTGTGACAAACAACTGAAATTAATGCATGAACTCATTCCCTCCAGTAGAGCTCTAATGAGTGTGTACTTTTAACTCCCAGTGGGTGTGGCTTCAGCCTTTAAAAAATGAAGTTATCACCTTACTGTTCTAACAAGTACTGTTTGACAGAGGTCATATATCAATATAGTTGTGTTTGCTATCATGTATACTTCAAGATAAAATATTCTGATACCTTGTATGTAGCATGGTTTTGGAATTATTAATGCAAATATGAACAGGCAATATTTGATGCCTAGAGATGCAGTAGAATGTAACTGCAGAAATGCCTGGAGACGTCACTCGGCTGTAAACATCCCTGAGAATGATTGAATGTCCTATCAGCATGTCAGACTGATGGTAATTAAATGAGTATGCTTATGTGCACACAGTTGTAATCACTCCTATATCAATGTTCTGTGGTCAAGGAAGGTTTCTCTGTATGTCTGTATACCACTGTATGCCACCCAAGAACTGGAGCACACCCATGTGCACCACAGTTCTCAATGTGACAATGTGCACAGAAGTTAAAGAGATGTATACAGAAATATGTAAAAGGGGCGATAAATGTTCAAAATATAGAATGATTAATGTGACAGAGCTTATATTCCAATGAAAAAATTGTAATAATACAATTTTGCGATATGTATGTCAGAATAATTAATGGTGATCACACATTCTTTGCAAATGTAGATAATAAAAGCACAGATGATATTATAAGATGTGACAGTTACACAAACTCACATTGTAACAGAGGGGAATTACATGACATATAAATATCATTGAGAAGCTGAGTTGAGATAACAGTTCACAAGGACAACACATACATCATGGGATATTTGAACACCGTGCATTTTGTCAGTATAACAAGCTGTGAAATAGGAATGGCTCAGCAGCCACAATCTCCTTTTGCAAGAATAGAACCCAGCCCATCAATGTCAACACTGACCTGTGTATTAAATGTGCATGCCACAGAAATAGGCCTAACACATGTACAAGGAGGATCACCCTTGAAGGAAATTATGCACAGTAATATTCTAATAGTTATGCATCCCATATATAGGTGTGTGTAGTATTACAAATGTGGGAGCAAAGTGTGACATGACTAATACCCCTGCAAAAGGCATTCTTGCCTGGCACAATTATTGTGCTGACAGATAAGAAGGAATGCAAACACCATACTATGATGCAATGTATTCCCCAAAGCTGTGTATTATCGGCATCTGCCACAGGAGGTAGCAATGGGTATTGTGACAAACAACTGAAATTAATGCATGAACTCATTCCCTCCAGTAGAGCTCTAATGAGTGTGTACTTTTAACTCCCAGTGGGTGTGGCTTCAGCCTTTAAAAAATGAAGTTATCACCTTACTGTTCTAACAAGTACTGTTTGACAGAGGTCATATATCAATATAGTTGTGTTTGCTATCATGTATACTTCAAGATAAAATATTCTGATACCTTGTATGTAGCATGGTTTTGGAATTATTAATGCAAATATGAACAGGCAATATTTGATGCCTAGAGATGCAGTAGAATGTAACTGCAGAAATGCCTGGAGACGTCACTCGGCTGTAAACATCCCTGAGAATGATTGAATGTCCTATCAGCATGTCAGACTGATGGTAATTAAATGAGTATGCTTATGTGCACACAGTTGTAATCACTCCTATATCAATGTTCTGTGGTCAAGGAAGGTTTCTCTGTATGTCTGTATACCACTGTATGCCACCCAAGAACTGGAGCACACCCATGTGCACCACAGTTCTCAATGCATGTGCCAAAGTAGCACTGTCACGATTACACTGGCAGAGCAAATGTCTACTGCCAGGAAATCCAAAGCTATGTTCACATGTGTTAGTATAACATATCAAGAGATAAGACTTACGTGATGTAGTGGTTGTTGTGTAACATCAGTACATTCACACAAAATGAATCCCTGTGCTAGAACTGAACATCAAGCTGTTCAACTCTTCCAAATAACAATATGGCTATTAATCACATTTGCCACAGTTGAACTATTATCATAGCTGTTGAAATCCACCTATGTGAAGTCATTCAATCAGCTTTACTTTATTTGCTCATACTTTTTATCTGATACAATTGATGGTGGAGGTCTCTGTCACTCTATAAATACAAAATATAACTGAGGCGGATGTCATTCCTGCACAGCAGTTAAGGACACAAATACTGAGTGCTGCTTTGAATTACTTACCTAAGTGCTGATAAAATCAACGCTATAGTGGGATCAATGAATGTGCCATGCTATAACTGCATTGCCAGCTATCATATTTGTGATTATGTAATTATGTGAAAGCATTAACTAATATGTATGAATCAAGGAATATGTTTCCCTGTAATTATTTAGAAAGAATCTTGTTGTATGTCAGACAACATTGCCTGATGCTAGGTATACACAAACATACCTGTAGCTCCCTGCTGTTATCATTGTGATGGTAGAAAAACAATTATGTACACTGTGGATATAAGCCTGCATTGCAGCATGTGCCTTACTTAGGCAACAACATACACAACATTATCTCATGTCCTAAGTCGTCTCACTATGATTCTGATGGAACGGCAATATAATCAATCAGTCTTCAATACAGCCTTTCCAAAGGAAATGTAGAATAAACACCTGTAGCAGAAAACAATAGCTACACATGAACATAACACATGTGGGTGAAAGCACTGTTAACATGCACACAGACTGTAAGCAGTGACGTCACTATTTGAACTATAAACCTAACATCACAGGCTAATGAAAGTTTGTTGAAACACAAGTGCAAATATAGATTTATTTCACAAATGTGATACTGCACATTTCAGTGGATGACATCAACATTATGTATTACCTTCATGTTTCCACTAAAAAGAGTTTGCACAGTATAAACACACTGTACAAATATACCCCATATATGTATTTGCTGCCTGTTCTGCACAGTAAGATGAACAAGTGCACACTTGCAAACAACAATCATTCCTGCATTTAAAATTCCCTACCTGTCGCTTGTTCATCTCTAACACAAATAAAAAGAAGGCTAGGGGGTTAAACATAATCATGGAACTTCGAACATGCAAACACAATCACTAAAAGCTCTTTTTCAATCTGGGTATACTGCTGTTCAGTTTGGGTATGAGTTCTTGATGCATAGGCAACAGGTTGATCCTCTAGTAGAATGACTGCACCAAGACCAAAGTTCGAAGCATCACAGGAAAGTGTAACAGGTTTGTAAATATCATAGTATCCGAGGATTGGCAGGCTAGCAATTCTCTGTTTCAGGACATCAAATGCTCTTTGGTGTTGCTCTAACCAAGGCCAGGATACATCTTTATGTGTCAGTTCTCTGAGTGGTGCTGATAGTTGGCTCAAGTCTGGAATAAACTTGCCTAAGTAGTTGACCATGCCAAGAAAACGTTGCAGGACTTGAACATTGCCTGAAGCTGGCATCTCGAGAATGGCTGATTGCTTTGAAGGATCTGGTCATAGGCCTGTACTTGTAAATAAATTACCAACATAAGGAACTGCTTGTAGCCTGAATTTGCATTTGTGTGGCTTGAGCTTCAGATTCACTTGATGTGCCCTTTCTAGAACTTTTCTGAGGTTTCTGTCATGTTCGGCATCATTGCAACCTCCTACTAGTATGTTGTATACTATGATAGCACAAGGATACCTAGAAAAAATTTGCTCCATTGCACGTTGAAAGACTTCACTTACAGACTTTATCTCAAATGGCATTCTTAAAAATCTGTACCTGCCAACAGGAGTACTGAACATAGTGAGCAATGAGGATTTTTTGTCAAGTTGAATGTGCCAAAATGAACTCTTGGCATCTAAGACAGAAAAAATAGTTGCATTTGGCATCAAGGCCGTGACTTCTTCGACTATGTGCATCGGATGATGAGGTCTTTTTAGCACTTTCTTTAAATCTCATGGATCAGTACATATTCTGATGTCATCTGAGCTTTTCTTGTGCGTTACTACCCTGGAAGATTCCCATTCCACTGAAGTTTCCACTGGACAAGTTACACCTTGTCGCACTTTAATCTAACACAGCTTTAACTCTGTCCTGCATGGCTATTGGAACGTTTCATGCTGGTCCGATAACTGGACTGACCTCTGGGTCTAACTTCATGGAGTAAACAACTGGAAGTTTGCCTAGTTGTCTTCGAAAAGATCAGCATAGGTAGAAAAAGTGTTTTGGGCAAAATTAGAGTAGTGGTCTTTTAGGTTAACATGGTGGATTTCCTCCTGAAGTGAAATCAGTCCCATTCTCAAAAGATCCTGGAAGCCCACCATTGACTGCAGGTGTCTCTTGACAACATAAAATTATAAGTTGTAGCTCCTTCCTGCAGAGTAATATGAAAGCACTACTGGACCTTCAGTTTGAATTTCTTCACCTCTACAGGCAACAAGTTTCGTACACCTTGCCACATCAAACCTTTCACGTTTACACACACTTGCAAATGTTTCTGCAGACATAACATTGCACTTGGAACCTGTATCAACTTTGAGCTTTGTGGGTTTGCCATTTATCCAAACAGTACAAAATACTTAATTCTTGGCCCTTAAATCTACTGCATTGACCGTTTCATGAAGCATTGACACACCATCAGCATAAAGAGTAGAACTGCCACAGTCTAACCAATCAACCTGTTTCTTAAAATGTTCCATTTTAATAAAAGAATGTGGGCCTTTTGATTTACAAAATCTTTTGAAATTATTCCATTTATTGCATTTGTGGCATTGTTGACCAAAAGCTAACATTCTTCCCTTTTAGCTTCATGATTACCACCACAATTATGACAGTTGGCAATGAAAGTTGGTGGGAGCCCATGCTTTGAGTGTGCTGACTCACTCTTATGCTTCACTTATACTGTGTAGACTCTGAAATGTGCTACAAAGTTCTGGGATTTACTAGTAGGTGCTGCAGGGAATACAGCTGCCATTTTCTTGGGCCTGTTTCTTTTAATAATGTGCTACATACTATCAACATGAACTTTATAACTGTGCCTTCTAGAGCTGCTCTCATTTGTAAGCATATTTGTGTGCTTTTCTGTAAGCTCATATATCTGACAAAACTCAATGTCCTTATTCAAAGTTAAATCACTGTCACGAAGCAAAATCTTTATCACAGCATCATCTTATATATTACACACATATGTCCTTATCAACTCATCCCATAAGACACCAAATCTTAATGCTTTAGCTTTATTTCTTCAGGTCAGTTATATATGCTACAAAAGTTTCACCAAGCTTTTGATCCCTTGTATAAAATAAGTGATTTTCCATTGTAACATTTGTCTGGGGGTTACATATTTCTCTAAATTTATGTTTCAAGCACTCTGAGTCCTCCCTATACTCAGCCTGTATGACAATATGATGGTTTTCCTGCTCTTCAGCATAAATAGCAGGTGTATACACAAATGAGTGTTCCCTTTCTATGGCTTCTGACCCGACTAAATTAAGTAGAATAAATGCCATTGTACAGTCATCTTTATCAGAAAATGCAGCCTGTATGAAAATGTCATACTCCTGCTCAAACACTCTACATTCTCAGCAATATTACTGTCAAACACAAATGCACTGGGTTTTTGAAATCTGTCTGCCATGCTCACAAAGTATACACAAACACACTGAAAATGTGGCCCTGCATAATTATGTACGAACAAACTGTTCTATGAGGTTGTAACAACATCCAAACACACGATAAACTCTTCGCAATACTGTACTTTGCAAAAATCCAGACAGTCAGGGGGTGCAGATGTTCAGTCTAACACTGAGATTGTTTCACACATCCACGGCCATATGTCAGACACAAGTCAGTATGCCTATGCATACTTGTTCCACTCAGGCCTCAGATATAGGAAAGGTTGAGGGTAACACGTCTGATCTTGGTAGTGTGGTTACTATAGTTGTAGAGCTATCTGTGTCTGCCCATAGCCATCCTGAGGATGTGGCACCACAAAGGAAGTTTTCTAGAGGTGCACAGTGGATGCCTAATATTTACCCTCATCCTGATGCTGTTATGTCATTACATGCCACTAGATATAATTATAGGGCCATCATTGAGGCACAGGCATGTTCCACAAGGGCCTTGAAAGACATTGTGTGAGTCCTAATTAGGATGTATTTTGACATATATAACTGCCTCAACCATATGGGAGACTCACTGGATGACATGAGTGACACACTGGCAGTGTCTGTAATGGTACGCCTGCTGGGTAGTGGGCTGACATCCACATGTCTGAAGCAGACATTCTCTCCTGTTAGCCAACATGGCTGTGCCAGATCCCAGTCGAGTAGTGGCATTACTTCCACTGCTCCATTAGTGATACAGGTGTCTACACCCAGACATGGTTCATAGGTTCATAGGTAGGTACTAGGCTATCAGCTCAAGGGCCTACATAAGCTTAGCCAGCAACATTCCATAGCTTACGCCACCCAATAAAGTTATTTTCCTGTGCCACTGTCCAGCAGAGACACAGAAGTGATCCCCGGGGTGTATTTCCTATTTCTCATCCACTCATCAAGATTTTTCTTGAAGAGTGCTAATGAAGAACTTTGCTTGACATAGATGGGTAGCTTGTTCCAGAATATAGGAAGTCTCTGGGACAAGAATCTATCTCTCCAGCGTGTACTGTTTATTGTGGTGACAAGGTTTAGGTCCCTAGAGGATGTAGCTCGGAGGAAATGGGATTTCTTTAGGTGTAGCATGTCCAACAGCTCTGGGTTTGACATAGCTTTATATGTTAGGCAGAGATCACCTCAGAGTAGGCGATATACTACGGAGTAAAGCTGGAGTTTTTTGAGGCGGTCAGTGTAGGGCATTTGTTTGAGGCCAGTAATCCTCTTTGTGAGGTACTGCTGTGGCCTTTCCAGCTGCTGCAAATGTCTTGTGAGGTACATTCCAAAAGGGGCATTGCACTCTATAATGGGTCTAATGAGTGATGCGTAGAGGGGAAGAATTACCTCGTTTTTCCTGGATGAGAACCCTTTTATGATGAGGTGTGCCACGTAGAAGGTTTTCCTGACTACTGTGGTGATGTGACTATCAAAGGAGAGACTACTGTCCACCTGGGTCCCAAGGTCTCTTATCATGCATTCGGTGTTAAGTAGATTGCTGCCTATGTGGTAGTTCATGGGTACAGAGTTTTTACCAAAGGGGATGACACTGCATATTTTGGCATTGAGCTTGAGGCCATGGCTCTGACACCAGGCATCTTTCTCAGTGAGGCCCTTCTGTAGGATGTCCACATCATTTGGGGACTTGACTATGGCTCCTAGTTTGCAGTCATCTGTGAACTTCATTAGCCAGAGGCCTTCTGTGTTAGCCTGTACTTCAGAGAAATAGATACCAAACAGGAGAGGTCCCAGAACAGAACTCTATGGTAGACCATAAGGTCATGATCCTGGACATAGCTGTGAAGAGATCTCATCCAACAGACATTGTTCACATTCAAGTAGCACCGCCACTTTGAGCCAGGGATGTGAAAGTGATACTACAATTCAGGCACAGGCAGTTCTTATGGTTGGAAGTGACACTGAACTGAGAACTCTACCATGCATTTCACAACAACTGCCCATACCGAACATGCACACATGAAAGCAAACAAAACCTTAATGTTGACTGGAATATATCTCCTGTTAGTGGCCCAGAGATATTTCCTGCTTTACTGACTGTTTGTATTTCTTATTCACAAACTCTCACTACTTTGGTGTCAGCCTTAGCCTTCTGCCTCCCCACATGTAAGGGATGATGACTGTTCCATGCCCTTTGTTCATTTGAATTTGTTTTAGGGTTGCATATATGTCTGATACACAGACTGGATAGCTAAAATAGCGTTTCTCTGTATGTTGATTATATGCATACTTAGTACATAACAGAATTGTGAATGTTTTTATAAATACTCATTTCAGAAGGCTTTTTTTCATTTAGTATTGTAAGTCATGCATTCCATTAAGTGATATTGCATTCCTGCTTATTGCTCCACTTGTGACACTGCTGATATAATTGTCCTCTTGACTGTTTTGTATACAGTGGATAAATGTCCGGCTTGATGCCAGTTACTGTGTACAATGCATACTGTATATTGCATATATAATTCTTATAATGCAAGAATTCCACTTGCTGACACTCACACAGGTTCTGACTGAGTGCATTTATGACTGGCAGTATGCAGGTACTTTATCGTCATACACATTTTTTCATATAAATCAGGTTCTGCACTTACCTTGACATTACTGGTTTGGGGCTGTCTCTGGATGCTATCCATACACAGACCTTACATCATGGTTAAGTACAGTTTGTGTACATCAGATATTATCACAATTAATACCTGCATGTGCTTAGATTATGTGTATTGCTTTACTGTTGAGTGAGTGAGTGAGTGAGTGAGTGTGTGTGTGTGTGTGTGTGTGTGTGTGTGTGTGTGTGTGTGTGTGTGTGTGTGTGTGTGTGCGTGTGCTATATTTTGCATCTTAATTGTTGAGTATGTGTGCGTACTAACCTTTGAGTCTGAGGTGGTAAGTATTTCTGCTATCCTTTGCCTCTTAGCCAGGGCATATTGTGCATGCCTATGTCTGTTGGTTACATCTGCATCTGTGTGTTCTCCCTCAGAATCCTTATTTGTATGTGCAGGAGGTGCTGACCCTGCCTGTGGTCCAGAAATGTATGATCCTGGTCCTTGTTAACCCTGTTGCAGTTGTTTCCTCGAGATGATATTGTGCAATGAGGCACAGACTGCAGAATTTCTGCACAGGTGCCTGTGTCACACTGCAGAGAACCCCCGATGTGTCTAGACAGCGGAACCATGACTTTAGCATGCCAAACACACACTCTGTGATATTCCTAGTATAAGCATGGGCATCATTGTATCCTTCTTCTGTGGGTGTCTTTGCCTATCTGATGGATGTCATGAGCTACAGTTCCAGTGCATAACCTGTATCACCCATTGGATGGCTTTGTAGAACATCATCCATAGCAAACTTTGTGTAAAGCTGTGAGGTGTGCCAAATGTGTGAGTTGTGATAACTGCCTGGGTTGCTTGTACAAATATTGAGTATGATCCCTTGGGCATTACAGACAACCTGGCAGTTGACTGAGTGGAACCCTGTCCTGTTGATGTATATCTTTCCCTGTTCACCAGGTGGTGCTTTTATTTCAATGTGAGTGCAGTCTATGGCCTCCAAGGCTTCAGGGAAGTGTGCTAGAGCATAAAATTCCTGCATTCTTCTTGCTTTCTCCTCTAGGGTACATGGAAAATAGATGTACTCCCTTGTATGTTCTTGCATAACATTTAGACATTAGTGAAATACTCTGAAGGCTGAGGCCTGCGACTCCCCTAGTATATCCCCTACAAGTCACCAGAAAGTACCAGCAGCTAAGATCCTTAATGCTGCACATACCTTAGTTTCTACTGGTAAGATTTATGCTTGATTTCTCCTGAGTCTGAGGTGGGGGTTGGCAAAGGTAGCACAGTTCCTGTAGTGTTTCCCTATCGACACTATATTGCTCTACTAGTTCAATGTCATGCAGTCCATGATATGTTAAACAGGGACTGAACACCCTTCCTCTCATTGGACAAAATCTATAATCAACAGCAGCAGCATAGATTTGAGCCTGTTGCATATACACATGCAGTGGAGAAGCAGCAGACCCTAGCATTGCTTTTTTAAAGAAAAATGTTATTAATTTAACGTATTTACAATATATATATATATATATATATATATATACACACACACACACACACACACACACACACAGACACACACAGAGAAAGGAAGAAATTCAGCATCACATATTGTTCTACAATGATAGGAATACATTGAATCATCAAGCTAATCTTATATAATTAACACATTAAAAGTCTTGGCATTTCAATAGCAACATTTCAAGGTTATCCCTACCACTAAAAGTCTTTTTTTTATAGATCAGATTCTGATCACTTCTTTTTCAGTTTTACATAGCATTGCTGTTAAATTTAAAAATTCTTTGAACATAGGAATTGAGATGGATTTCCATTTTTGTGTAATAACCTTTCTAGCTACTGCCAAGACAGCCCAAAACATTTGTTTTGCTCTTTGGCTTTTACGGATACAGGAAGTGGAACACTCATTAATATTACTGATGTAGTTAAAGAACAATTATTTGACCATAATCCCTTTAAAAATATACTTATCTCTTCCCAATATATATTTAATTTTTCACAGTCGATAAACATGTGTATCCAATCACCTTTTCACATGTTTACTACAACTCCAACAAATGGAAGAAGTCATTTTACTAAACTTAGAGATTTTATAGAGTAACATTCTATTTATATATTTCCACATAAAAAAACTTTCTAGTATAAACTTGAAGAAGTTTGACTAACTGATTTAAGTAACAAAGTTTTATTCTTACTATCTATTGTGTCATGCAATCTAATACTATCTAAAATGTTCCAGAATTTTGCATCAAAATTATTATTGTTTGTAATTCACTTTTATAACTTGGACAAGCTTCCTTTGTAGGTCAATATATCTTCAATAATAGCATTCATATATTCATATAATGGGGAATATTGTTTTGTTCCTCTTCACTCGTATTATCCACAAATTCATTTAATTTCTTACTGATGGATAACATTAATTAGTTAGCAGATTCATTCAACTTATACTCTTTCTTTAAATATTCTTGGGACTCAGCTTTCCTTTTTCAAAGCAATCAGACCACAATACTAATCCATTCCTTTTTAGTAAATTCATTTTAACATTGTTCTGAGTTTCCTTAAATCTAGAGGTGTTTACAATGGGAAAGCAAAAAAAATTCCATTTTAATATTAATGGAGTTTTAAACACATATTTCTTAACTGTTTTAAGAATTGATTTCATATATGCAGAGTCTAAAGATTGAAATTAATTTCATTTTAAGGTAAATTTTATTAACCAGATGAAATGATTATTACATATTTCTAATTTATCATATTTAATACATTTATAAGAATTTATTATAATCTGCTCCTAGTCTATCCAAGTATAACAGAGTTAAAATTTGCAACAATAGAATAAGATTCTACATCTAGGAAGCTAATGCTACCATGACCCCATAATCTTATATGATTTCTATAAACAATTCTCGGCTTTTGATGATACTATAAGAATGAAGTTAACATTTTTTCCATTTTATTTAAAAGTTTTTTGTCAGGTATTAAAGCTTTTGAATGCAATGTATATATAATCTTGGGTAATATAATCACTTTAATAAATATTAACTTATCCTCAAAAGTAAAAAAAATAATTCCATTCTTAACACTTCAATTACTTTTTCAAAATTATTATTAATAATCTTACTCGCATATTGATAGATTTTTACTCTCTTAATTCAGAATCCATCATTTTTTTCATTGCTTCTTATACTATTAGCTAAGGGTATGATAACTAATGCAAATAGTGGTGGGGACAAGGGACACCCTTGCTTTGTGTCTTTGCTTAAAGTGAATCCATGAGAAATGGAAGCTCCAATTTTAACATATGCTTTGGAGTCACTATACAGTTTTTTTAATATTCTAATAAACTGTCCTAGAAATGTAAACACTTATAAGGTTTTAAACAAGTATTTCCAATCTACAGAATCAAAAGCTATCTCAGTATCTAAACGAATTAGGGCCAAATTCTTGTTCATTCCTTTTGCTAAATCTAAGATACTTACTACCCTTTTTATATTATAGTACATTAATCTATTGGCTATAAATCATGTTTAATGTTTATTAATTTCTCTACTACAGCTCTTAATATTGTAGAGAAAATGGAAGTAAATATTTCATAGTTTGCATTACTAATGAAATAGGTATATATGAGAAAACTAACTTGTTCTCCTTTCCTTGTTTAATTATAAGTGAGATTAGAAAAAATTTCCATGAGGAAGGAATTATTTTCTTACTATGAATTATTCAGAAAATGTTACTCCATAATTTTAAAATCTTTAACTGAAGCAGATTATATAATTCCTTACTTAAACCATCTAACCCTGGAGCTCTACCATTTTCCATTTTATTAAAGCCACTTTAACTTTGATCAATGCAATATGCTTATTTAACAGAGATATTTGTTAGCCATTACATTTATTAGTAACACTTTTAAATAATTGTCAATCTTGTAATCATAAGGATTATTATCTTTATTAAGATTCTCACAGAATTTTTAAACTGGTAAGCGTTTCCTCTATGTCTGAAGTAAGCTTATTAGTGTGAGGATTTCAGATATTAATTTGTGCCTTTTTCCTTAGCATCTTATTTCTATTAGCTAATTTATATAGATTTTTTAAAGTAATGCCATAACTGTGCAATTTTATTTTTAAAAGCTATCTTCACTTTATGTGTTGTCTGTTTGATATTTTGTCAATTTTGTAATGAATTCAGTATTATCTAATTTCTTTGTTGTTCAAACCTTACTTTTTGTATTTCATCTTGTATTTCTAATAACTCTTTATCCTACTCTTTCATTTTATTACTAGCCCAGCTTTCCATTCTATCTTTAATATGCATTTTTAAGGAGTCCCATAGTATGACTTTACTAACCTGACCATTATCATTCAAAGATAAAAAATTCTCAATTTGTTAACATTGCTTTTTTTTCCTAATGAGATGGTGGCTATATTCCAATAGGTTTTGGTGTTCAAGGCAAAGGTCTGCACCATCTCTACAAGGTCACTTTATACCTTCCTGAATGGCTCTGCAATATTAGGCTGGTTCATTAGCATGCAATTCAGCTGATTATGCTTTCATTAGCATACTCTGCTGTTTACCTTTGTTTGGTAGCTATATATGGCATGTAGAGTCGTTTGACGAATACAAAACAGTGTGCTGTTGTGCGTACATCATGGCACTACATGCACATTACAGCAGCATGAAAACAGACATTTGTGAATCCAGACAGAGGTGTTTATAGGACTGAAATAGATTATTTTATCATATCACAAGGTTTAAATATACCTAAGGGACAGACATTTGTAACAGGCTTTTCAGACCACACAGCTTATGTATATACATACAGGAAAATAAGGAGTATATCATTTTGGAAAAAGGAATAAAACGAAAAAAATGAGAAACTGTGGGATGAAAATGGAAAGAAAATAAGAAAGCTATTATGGAAAATCACATTTCCACTAGAGTGTATCATAAAAATGGTCTGAGTGGTAATGAGCTTTTAAAGAAAAATATAAAAATGTTTTTTTTTAGAATGGCAGTTAGATGTAAGGAAAGTGGGGAAAAAAATTATAAAACAATGTTTATAGATGCTTTAAAGTATTTGGAAAGGAATGATAAAGATTATTATGTGACAGAATGGAGAATTCATGTCAAGAATCAAGAGAAAAATAATAATTATTATTTTAGCAAAGATTTTACTTACAGGGTAAAAGAGAAGAAGTGCCAGCTTATCTGAGTATTATAGTTAAAGAGAATATAGCATAGTGAAAGAAATGAAAGATGACAGAAGAGAGGTAAGAAGAATTTAGGAACAAATTATGAATATCCTAATACATTATCAAATGTTTCAAGATAGAAGGAAAGCACAAAAAGTAATAGCATGTTAAAAAGTTAACAGAAGAAAATAAAGAATTGGAAAACACAATTTCCTTATATTAATTAGATAAGTTATGTGGGCAAGTTAATTTACAGTCAGTTTCAGGACTAGATGGATTAGGATACAAATTTTATAAGACTTTTATGGACTGCCAGAAAAAAAACACTTCTTCAAACATATGAATGAGAGGTTAAATGAAGGTTTTATGTGTAAAGATTTATACAATGGTATACTTAAATGTATATGGAAAAGGGAAGATAAAAATGAAATTGAAAATTGGAGACCTAGAATACTGAACAAAGCAGGTTATAAGATTTTTATGAAAATAATTTAGAAGAGAATGGGAAGTAATATGAAACATATTATGGAAAATAGTATATATAGTTTACAGGGAAAAGGATGTCAAGAATTATTATTATTAGTAAGCAAAATTGTGGATTATATTTTAAACAGGACTGATGAGACCAAGATCATGATAGGTGATTTACATAAAGCATTTGATACAGTACAACATGAACATTTATAGACAATTACTGAAGAGAATAATATTGGTGAGAAAATTAAAACTGCATGTTGTTCTGCACATAATAAAAATAAAGTACGAATTTTAGCGAATGGATGGTTATGCAAGAAACTGATTTAAAGAATGGCATACATCACAGATGTCCTATGAGTAGCATATTGTTTGCATTAATCATGAATGTATTAGTTAGAGATGTAAATTTGAATATGAAAGGTGCTACTTATATTACTAATGAAGGGATAAAAATTCCAGTTATGTTTACTTATGCAGATGATATTATATCGATTGCGAAAAACAAAGTCTGAATTAAAGAAGCTCTATGTTATGTACAGCAATGTTTAAATATAATAAGCATGACTTTAAATAAAGAAAAAAGTAAAGAACTAGGTGATATAGCAGAGCTAGGGGAGTGTTTTTTTTAGTTAAAGAAATCTCTGTGTTTGGAATAAAATTTGTGGTAAAAATGTAAGTGAGGAACAATGGAATAGGATAATAGATGACATAAAGGAGATTTTATGGAAAACATAGAAGTTATCATTTAATAAAAAGGTTTATTTGACCCACTCAGTTATACTGGGAAAGACTGCACACTTAGCTATATGTTGCCAATAACCTATGAAAAAGAAGCAATACAAGTATTTTTTTCTTTTATATGGTGTTTGAGATTAAATCCAGTGAAGAGTGGAATCTTATATATATGGATAAGGAAGATGGATGTTTAAGATTAACAACTCCAATTTTTATGCTGCTTCTTTAAATTTGTATAAGGTTTTGTTTTGCATAAATGATAAAACTGAAAAGTTAGCAGTAAATTTACTGAAGTACAAATATGAGCAGCATTGGGATATGTTAAAAATTCAAAAGAGGAAAGAATGTTTAAATGAAGACATGAGATGTTATCAAAATGAATCTTTTATGGAAAATAAAATTAATGAAATAGAAAATGAGAGGAAAGTGCGGCATAAAAATATCATGCTATAATACTGTTATGTTTATCCTTGAGCTGAGCTAGTGAATAGAAATATTAAAGCTATAAAATTATGAAAAGCATGGAGTAATAAGCAAGTATAATGTCAAGATTTTTATGGAGATTAGTGATTAATAAATTAGCACTAAATTAAATCAGTGAAATAATGTATATATATTGTGGTAAAGAAGAATCTACAGAGCATGTTTTCTTGCAATGTATAAGGGCTGTAAAATTGTGGGAAAGATTAAATGAAGAAAGATTCTTTGAAAATATAAAGAAGATAAATGAAATAAATATGGATATTATTATGTATAGATATTACAGCCATAAGAATAAGAAATATGTTAGCAAAATAAACTATTATTTTGTGTTGTATGGACCATTTGGAAATAAAGGATAAATGAAATCATGTTTAATCACAAATGGAGATCAGCAGTAATTTTAAGAAAAATTAGATGGTGGTTGCAGAAAATGGACTTGGAATCAAATGAAGATAATGAAGATAAAAGTTTAACATAATAATGAAAAGAAAGTTATTTATGACTGTATGACAATAAAGGAAAGAATGGAAAATCGTATACTGTATAATTTTAAATATGCAAATTCCTGTATAATATTGCAAATAATGTTTTAAATAAAAAACCCTACTCCTTAGGTGTCATGGGATCTTTTATATCCAAATGATCTACCACCAACTCAAGCAGATGAGAGCTCTGTTTAACATCTAATCCACTTCACTCAAGAATGTAGCACCCCCATCCCAGTTGTTAAAATTTAGTGTCAGCTATCCAATCACCTAGAGTGGGAATAGAACCCACAGCCTTCCAATGAGAGTAAAAACTGCAATCCATCTGTAACTGAAAGACAGATTTCTGTTCATCTCTGAAATGGGAGCACCACATCAGATGGCCAGTATAGAAGTACTATTCTCATATTTCATAAAATATTAAAAAGGTGCATTATTAACCATTAGGGTCCCACAATATTCAGAATTGTCAGTATTTCTGGTCCAATTTCATACAGACCTGCTACCTTACCATTGCAGAAAAGTTTGTCACATGTTTCATCTGTTGACAAAGCTTCATCAAAGGAGGTGTGCCTAGCAGGTTCAAATTTTGTATTGGCTATAAACTGATTACTCTCTGTTACAATTTGACCTGAAGGTCAAAGCCCACTATGCTCAACCTCACTATGTCAAGCTTCACTTTGCTCCCCTACCCTACCTCCAATAACCACACACACACCCTTTACTCTACTATTATACTTCCTACACACACATTACACTTGCACCTCCTATTCCCTAACCCTCCCACACAACCTTATTACTATCATGCAAACACTCCTGTTTCTTTTTGCCTAATTCCCAACCTCCATTTAATCTTTCAGTATAATTTCCAACCAACTTTGTCCCTCCCAAACTGCTCTGTACTATATACATTCATTGTCACACCACTCCCTGACAGCAGTATCTACTCTGCATGGTATCTTCAACTTTTCCCAAATAAACCCTCATGTCTTCTTCTTTTGTCCTACAACTTTTTATTCCTTCTTGCTCCCTACTTCTCACTACCTGCCAACTGTTTTATATATATATATATATATATATATATATATATCCCATTTAATAATGCTACAGCTCAGTTTATCAGTTTATCCACAATTCTTCTCCTGCTACTGGAACATCTTACATCCTACAGTGACTCTATAACAGCTCTCAACATATCTCCAATGCTGCCCCAACCACCTATTCATACTTCCTCCCTACACTCTCCACACATTGCACCAAAACTCTTTAATGGTGCCTCTCATCTTTTCTCTAAATATAGACTGATTTAGTCCATTTCAACTCAAACTAAAACAAAATTAAGTGGAAAACTTCTCCCCAGAAAACAAGTATCAATAATTCCCCAGTATACTAAAATCATTTTAGTAGCAGACATTCATCAAGGCAGAGGTCACCTCTGATCAGTCTGTATGACACAGAGTAAAGAGACTGTTATTTCAGTCTGTCAACATATAATGTACTGGAGACCCTGACTTTTCTTTGCAAGAATCCTTTGTGATCTGTCCAATTCCTGTAGGTGCTTGGACAGGTACATACCAAAGGCAGCACTATACTATTTTATTGGCCTGATGAGGTAAGTGTACAGGGAGATTATAGCATCATTTTCTCTGGTGGCAATTCCCTTACTTATGAGGTGAGCAATACAGAATGCCCTTCTAACTACTGTGAAGACATGGTGATCAAAGGTAAGGTTGCTATCAACCTGCGTGCCAGGTCTCTCATCAGTGATTGCATGCTTAAGGTTTTGCTACTTATCTAGTAGTTTGTAGGAACATCACCCTTGCTGAAGGGAATGATAATGCATTTTTTTTGCATTGAGTTTAAGTCCATGACTTTGACACCAATCATTAGTCTATGTAATCCTTCTTGCAGGATACTGACATTGTTAGGGGACTAAATAACTGCTCCTAGTTTGCAGTCATCAGCAAACTTTGTCAGCCACAGACCTTTTGTTTTAGACTGTACTTTGAAAAAGTAAATTCCGAAGAGTAGGGGCCCCAGAACAGACCCCTGTGGAATACCACTGGTTACTGGTCTGCTCAGGAGGTAGAGTCTCCTATTTTGACTGCATGAGTTCTATTGGTGAGCCAGTTTGCAAGCCATTTGACAATATATGGGTTGATACCCAGCTAGGTCAGTTTATCAATAATGCCTGAGTGGGGCATGGTGACAAAGGCCTTGGCTGAGTCCAGGTAAGCTGTATGCACAGTTTTACCTTCATCAGGGGCTTTGGTAACTGTCTCAAAGAAGTCCACCAAGTTTAACAGGTACAATCTCCCTTTGATGAAGCCAAACTGGGTAGGTTTGAGTGTTTGTAGATTACTTATATCTTTGTTCATAAGGTACATGATGATACATTCCATGGCCTTGCAGATACGGCTGGTTAGGCTTATAGGTCTATAGTTCTCAGGGTCGATGGATGCACCCCCTTTATGCAAAGGGACAACTGTAGCTGTTCTCCACTCAGCAGGGATGAAACTTATACTTTCTCCACTCAGCAGAGATGAAACCCGTACTAAGGCTGTGGTTAAATAAGGTACCTAGCAGTGTTGCTAATTCATATTTTAATCAATTAAGAACTCAGCCTAGGATGTTGTCTGGTCCCATTGAAGCCTTGGAGAGAGCATTTAAGACTTGCTCTTTGGAGATTCTAGGTGGGGACAAGTGCTAGGAATGCTTTGTGGTATATATGGCAGGGACAGGGGAGTGAAGTTTGCACTGAACCTATCAGTCAGCAGGTTGGCTATATCCACCAGTTCTGTATATGTACATGTACTACCATTAACTTCAAGTTCTGTCAAATCTAGGATTTTCCTTTGAGGTTTTGGATATAGCTAAATAATGCCTTATAGTTTTCCTTAGCTAGGGATGCTAATTTGGATTCATACGTAGCTTTAGAGGACTTTACAAGATGTCTTATTTGCCTATTTAAGTTGAGGAGGAAGTGCTTCCAACTTTGAGACTGTAACTTCCTACTCTTAGACAGCAATTTCTTCCTATTATTGTATAGCCTATTAATGGCTGATGTCCACCAGGCAGGTTTGTTCTTCCTTGAGGATCTTGCTTTGCTCCTATTTGGTATGGCAGAGTTAATACAATTGTATAGATGCTCATATAAAGCATTAGTGTATATCCCAGCATAGGTAACCTCTACATCAGGGGTATGAAGCTATTTATGCATTTGTGTAAGAGGTCATAATTGGACTTGGAGACTTTTTTTTAGTCTTGTTGCTGCTGGGGGGGGGGGGTCTGGTATTATTGTTACCTCCAGTGAGACTGATTTGTGGTCAGACCTCACCAGGGAGGGCAGCACACTTGGGGTGGTACAACGATCCCCCATGTTGGTGAGCAACAGATCCAGAATTTTTGAGCCTCTCAACCAGCTGATCCAGGGAACTGGAGTTAATGAAGTCTAGAACCCTTTGGGTAAGAGTGTTAATAAAATGCATAATTAACACAGTCAAGAGAAGGGTAATTAAAGTTGTCCAAAACCAGGGTGCTTGGTTGTAACTTAATGCCCAAAAACCAGGGTGTTTGATTGTAACTTAACTGAGTCAAGTAGATTGAGGTAGGCTGAATGGGTGTCATGGTTCATGGTGAGAACCTACAGCTGCAATGATTTGAAGAAGGGTCTTACCAGCAGTTAACTGTACCTGGAGTAATTCATAGGAATCACTCTGTTTAACCAGTCTAGAGATGTATTTGTCTTTTATGAATATTGATACACCAGCTCCCTTACTTCTCACACCTTCAGTATGAGGTCTGAACGTTGGGAAGGAATTGTAACACAGTAAGGCTGGGATGCTTTCTGCAGCCTTAAACCAGGTCTCTGTGACTGCACAGATGTCAGCATCTTCTGAAGTAAGTTTCAGATTTAGGCTCCTAGCATTGAGCAGCATAACTTTGAGTTTGTTTTTTAATGGTCTTATTATGTTGGGAGTTTTGTCCTTGTGGCACTGCCTAAAAAAGACACTGCGGGGGTGGCAAGAGCCTTAGCCAGTAAACGAAATCCTAGAGGTGACAGATGAAGACCATCTCTGGCAAAGCATTGAGGTCTGTCAGTAATGTCATCCCAGGCTGACAGGTACTGGATCCCCTTAGAATGATAACAAAAATTAAACCAATTATAGAAGTCAATCATTTTTTGTTTGTATTGAGGCATTATCCTAGGTGAAGGTAAAATGCTGCTTAAGGCTAGGGATATACCAGGCTGGGACACATAATCAAAGAACTCAATCATGTCTATCTTACATATAGTTCAGTGAGGTACACCTCAAGTCATTCACACCAACATAGACTATGCTGGAGTCACAACAGTACCTGTTGTTGAGAGACTTGAGAATGTGTGTGCGATGTGTCGGATCCTGGCACCTGACAGACAGCGGACCATGACCTTTTCCTTATCCAGCCTGGTGAGTGGGACATCTGTGTATCTCACAATGGAGTCATTGCAACTGAAACTTGGCTTAAACCCATCATAAACAACTCTAAAATTATAGGTCCTGGTTATAATATAATCCGTAGTGACTGTATAAAGAGGAACATTGGTGGCATTGCCTCAGCATTTCCCAACAACTATTACATTTCCTTTTACAGCAAACCAACACCAAACTTCAATTCAGCAGAGCTTTGTATTACTTTCCTGAAATTACACAATCATAAACAGATATTTATTATTGTTCTTTACATCCCTCCTGGTGACAATACAGTTTTACTGGAAGATATCCTACATTGGATATTCATAACAATTCCACAAGAAAGAATACTACTACATGATGTGAATGTCAATTGGTTGGACAAAAACTCTAACCCCCCCTTCATCTAGCATTTTATTTGGTTTCACACAACTAATTATTAGCCCCACACATTACAGCAAGACATTAAATTCCCTATTATACTGGATCCTATTATAAGACCCTTGCAAATACACCACCTCAGGTGCAATGTCTGACTGTCTCAGGGATCATCTCCCCGTCTAAGCAACCAGACATCTTACTCATCCATGTAAACAGCATGTTTATAAAACAACACACAACCTTTCCAAATTTAACCCAGAAATGTTCATTACTAACCTGTCATCTATTAACTGGAACTACCTAAAAATCCTCCCCTTAGATGTGGCTGTAAATGAATTCAATACAAATTTCCTGAATATCCTAAATAGCCCTAGAAGGAAGAGACTAAAAACAAATAATGCAATTTGGCTGTCCAAAAACATATAGAATAATAATGCTCGATAGAGAAAAAGCCTGGAAAGAATGGCAAAAATATAACAACCATAATATCCTGAAAACTTCAGAATGCTTCACAATTGTACTAAAAAGCAAATTAATGAAGACAAAAACTATACCATAATAACTTTCAGAATGATAATAAACACAGTCCTAAAAATTCTGGATAACCATTAAAGAAATCTTGCATCTTGTCCCTAAATTCATCCCTAACTCCTTTCCCAATAACTCATCACTTGAAACCACAATACAACTCAACTCTTATTTCATAGAAAGCATAGCATCTCTAACCAATTAACCAGCATCTAATTCTAACCCTACCCAGCAGCCACGTATCACCACATGTACTTTCCACCTTCAAACCTGTGCCCACATCCTAAATAAAACTACTCTTAAACAAACTCAAACCATGATCTACCTTAAAATAGCAGCCAATACCATTGCCTATCCTGTCTCAATCCTTATAAATAGCTCAGTCTAGGAACCCCACATCCCGTCCCTCTGGAAAAAGTCACACATTATCCCTCTGCACAAAGGAAGAAATTCAACAGACATTACTAACTTTAGACCTATAGCAGTCTTATCCCCCTCTCCAAAATACTTGAAAAATGTACTCAAAAACAATTGCTAAACTATCTCCTGCAGAAAGAGCTCCTAAGTCTAATATATAATTGATTCCATCCTTATCATAGTACTAACACTGCACTTCTAATCTATACAGATGCTGTCAATCAAGCTAGAGATAATGGCAAATTAGTCTCTGCCTTATTTCTAAACTTGTGTAAAGCCTTAGACATAGTTTGTCAGAACAAACTTCTACTTCAGATATCATTAGGTTTGTCTCAGCCTACCCTTCTCTGGTTCTAAAACTACCTATCTAATACGTATCAGTCAGTAAAATGGCACTCCACCGTCTCTCCATACCTCCCAGTCACCACCTGTGTACCACAAGGCTCTATCCTTGGTCCCCTCCTTTTACTATTCTCATCAACACCCTCCACAAATCCACACAACAGGCCTCCAGAATAAAGTATGTAGATGACTCCGCACTTATTTGCACATATGACAATGTGGAACACCTCCAAAAAAAATTACTCAGGAAGCTATGACAGCAGCTGAAACATGGCTTTATAACTCACAATGCATACTCAACCCTGTTAAAAACAAACTACTGCTTCTTCCCCCCAAATCCATCTCCCATGAAAAAACAAAATGTACAATCCTCTCTCTTGATAATACAACCAGTGAAGTCACTTCTCCTAGCAAATTATTAGGGATGATGGTGGATGATAATCTTAAATTTGACCTGCATATTCAAAGTTGCAAAAGAAAAACTCATCAAACATTAGGGATGCTTTATAGAGCCAAAAACCTTCTCACTGACACAATTAAAGCTACATTTGACACTACTTATCTCCTCCCCACACTTCTTTATAGCATTCTCATTGTTACTAACCTTCAGGCATCACAAAAATTAAAACTTGAACAATGCTATAACAAAGTTACTAAATTTGTGGCAAATACCCCTTTCAAAACTCACCACTTTATAGTACTAAAAAGCCTGTACTGGTTAGAACCACCACATCAACAAACACAGCATCTTACCACCTATAAATTATCCAGAATCCAACTGCTTGTCGAGCAATAAATAACATTCTACACAACTGTGTTCCTAGCTGGTCATTACTGTTACAATGACCAAAAACTCCTGTCTGTCTGCAAAACCTGTAGGGCATTGTCTGTACTCGTAACATGTTGCTAAGGCCTGGAACTCCTTATCTCTTTTCATCAGGTCAATACCCTCCCTCCCATCCTTCAAAATTATTTTGAAAGAGTTCCTAGCCAAAAGCTGGCTCTGTTCCTTCTCAATATCAGGATAAACTATAACCCTAAATGGTAACAAATACGTATTCATATGTTACATCTCCTTTCGCTCTTTCTTTACTCACTTTCTTACTTCTATCAGTTCCTCTCCCCATGGCTTTCTCTCTGAATATACCATAAACCTGGGGGTGGCACAGTGGCATAGAGGATAGCATCATTGCTACACAGTCACAGATTTGCACAGTTTGGTTGGGGAACCTTCTGTGTGGAGTCTGCATGTTCTCCCTGTGTTCATGTGGGTTTCCTCTGGGTGCTCCCGTTTCCTCCCACATTCCAAAGACATGCAGTAGATGGATTAGACACTCTAAATTGGCCCTAGGTGTGAGTGTGCTTGTGAGTGTGTGGTGTGGATGAACTGCCATGGCAAGTGTAGCCACTTGACAGTGTAGACCTTGGATCTAGAAAATTGTCACTATTGAAGTGACACCATGACCCTTTGTGCAAAAATGGGAAAAAGGGGTTGTGGATTGATGGATACCTTAAGACTGCTTTTCTCTCACTTTGTATTACAATTCCTGTTTGTATTAAACTAACTTACCTTTAATTTCCCTATAAACTAGCTAACATTTCTCTAACTATTAAATCATTGTCATATAACATCTATTCTTAACCAGTGTTTACATATTATGTCTAATTTGGTACAATTATTTAAACTGTATTTATTTTGTGTATTATGTTTAAAGGCTGTAAGATTGCTGATTTTGAAATGTTTTGTAATACTTTGTAGCTTTTATCCCCTGGTCTCCATTGAAAATGGGCTTCTTCTCAGATGGACTTTTCCTGGTAATCAAATGTCAATCAATCTATAAATAAATGAAATGTTTCTCAAACTGTTTCTTCCACCTGCAGTTTTATTTACTTATACATTTGCTAACCAGTTTCAGAGTACTGGTCTAAGGCACCTTTTCAGGCAAAACCAAGGCCAGAAAGAAATGAAAGACATTAATTTACAAAGCAAGGAGAGCAAGAAGTCAGCAGGCATTATCTGGCATGTTGGTTCCAAGAAGTCACATTTAGACATATGGCCAAAAGCAGTGCATGAAAGGACTCCTTTTAATTTGACAACATTCAGAAATGAAGAATGAACAAAAATTAAACACATGAAACAAATAAACTAAACTCCATACAGCAACTGTACATTTTATTAGGGAAATCTATGGTCTAGAGTATTTCTCCACACAGGTCCAGCCTTAATGTTTGGTATGATGAGGTATGAAAGCTATGGATACTTAAAAAGGTGTCAGCATTTGCTAGACTCTCTACTATACCTAGAGCCCCTTATAGCATGTCCAAAGGGTCCATGAAGCACTACCACATAAACTATCAGCCTTTAATCCTTGTTTTAGAATCACTGTAAATTGCATGTTGAACTTTAATGAAAGAAAATATTCTTCCTGCTGGTTACCTCTAAATTAATTTCAGTAATAATCATCCTAGCACAAAAAGTATTTTTCCTCTATAAAAGGCTGTGTGTGTGTGTGTGTGTGTGTGTGTGTGTGTGTGTGTGGTCACTTAGGGATATGGGTGCAAGCACTCTGAACAAGGCATTTAGTCATCTCCGGAGTTTCACTTTTGGTCAGCTTCTACATCTGTCAACTTATAAGTGGGGGAAGGCCTTGTTTTCCATGGATGATTGCCATTTCCTGGGGGGGGGGGGTGTATGACTATGGAGTTAGTATATGTAAGTAAGAAAGTGTAAAGAAATACCTTGCATGTTGGGGAGCATGGGGGTAGATCCTCCACATAGATACAGGTTTTGATTGTTTTCTGAATATGGCTTTTGCTTTGCTTTACGGAATGCAAATGCAAGGTTCTTTTTTATGATTTGTGAGCCGTTTTACCAATCTTGTATGTATGGCTGATCGGTACAAAATTAAAGCTTTGCTATGAACAGAGATTGAAAAAATATATGGAAAAATACATATTTATCGTATCATGAAATTCTGCACGATCCAAGCCTACTAGCACCAATGTAATTACTTATTACTAAATTTATTTTTCCCCTAACACTGAATACCCTCATGAGGCACATATTCTGATGTGCTCTTGTTTTCCTAGAAACTGTTTCTTACCCATAATGCACTGTGGCAACACAGCTGAATGAGATACCTCCTTACTCTGTTATCAGATCATATCCCCATGCTCTTATAATGCAATTACTGAGAAATATTGTGAAATTTGGAAATGCGCAGTAAAAATGCCTGTAGCTTTTTTGCCCCAAGTCTTACATATGTGTTTCAACATTTACAAAAAGTATCACTAAAGGACACAAAAGTAAAAAAATAAATAAATAACTTGGCCTTTTTAAATGGTGATATTTTTGACCTTCATATCCTGTCTTCCTTCCCTGTGTCAGCCAGAGTGTTATATTTCTTTGTAAGCTCAGCTCATTAGTAAAGACACACTCCGATTTAACAAGATTATGATCCTAGTAAAGGGAAAGAATGCAGCTATATAAGATATTCATATTCAGTTGTGGATTTTGATCCCAACTATCTCTATGACCTCATTGGGTTTGAAATAACAAAAACAAGTTATAGGTACCTTGCTGTTTTTTTCCCTTAGCAAAATACTTTCATGTGGACTAGGCATTGTGATACACTAGCAATGAAGACAAATTCCTAATTAAAGGAACTTGAGGTTTCATTCAGGCTCAAAATGGTGCAAACTGAAGAAGGTGAATAGGATGTAAATGCCACAGAGTGGGAGAAACTGCAAAGTCTTGCTTTCTTAATATGTGAGAGTACAGCAATCATAATGCACTATGGTGAAAAGAAATACTGCGTTAGGATGTAGTTGTCTTTTAATGCACAGTAATCAACTATTTAACAGTTCATTGTGTGTGTGTGTGTGTGTGTGTGTGTGTGTGTGTGTGTGTGTAGACATATAGTGAGAGAAAGAGAGTAGAATAGAATAGAAAAGTGAAGTGAGTCTCATTAAATAAAAGAAAAAATGATAAAAATATGTGCAAACAGTGAAAATAGTGTTTAAAACAGTGATATAAAGGAGTCATTGTAAACAAAGCAAGTATTTTGCCAATAGTAACTTTTGCTTTAAACCAGATAGACAGATACCTGCCTATACTAGTAAGTGCTGGTATCTTTAATGACTTGCTAGATTTAATATAATAAGAGGTCTAATGAAAGCTCAGGAAAAGAGTATTTGCCTTTTGAGGAAAGTGGATAGAGAATCCAGAGAAAACTCTGGAGGAGAGAATCTACTACAGTGAAGATGCTGGAAATTGTTTCTGCTATAAGAGTCCAGAGAGACAGAGAGAAGACAGCCAGATAGAGAGATATTAACAGAGACCATTTTCCAAAGTATAAAACTGAATAAAAATTATTGCTCACTTCTCCCCCCTTCCACCACATCACAGGATACCCCCCCCCCAGACTTATGATTTGATATTTCTGTAGTTTTACCAACAAAAGCTAACATCCTACCAGGTTACTACACCATACATGGAAAAACTCACCCAAACTCTGCCACAACTTGCTGTAAGGGAAATGTTAGTTTGTTTTTGCTTTTGTTTCTATTTTGTATTGCTTCATTGCCTTCTTCTATTTTGTATATTGTGACTTATTTTCTGTACACTGTGTTTGACAGGTATTTGGCTTTTAACTGCATATTTAAACTAAGAAGGAAACCACAGCTGTGTCTCTTGTAAGTCACATAGAAATTAATTTCCCCCACTGTCCCACCCTAGAGCTGTTGTGTTTTTAAACTCAACAGACTTTTTAGTTGCCTGCCCCTTATGTTAATTTGACCACATATCTCTTTCCCTCTTCCTCTTTCATTGGCTATTGTGAGTAATCACAAAATTATCATTTTGTAAAAATATATCTCCTTCCCTTTCCTCTTTCATTGGCTATTGTGAGGTGTAGCTGCTTCTCTCTTTGGATGGAGTGCTCATACCTATGCTTCTCCTTTTAATCTACTTTCCCTGGATCCCCACCAAGCCAAGTTCGATCTATTGGCCTGCAGTGCTCTTTAACACAACTGGGCAACCTCGGGATGAGTGTTATTTTCAAAATATATAGAAACTTCTCCTTTTAATCTACTTTCCCTGGATCCCCACCAAGCCAAGTTCAATCTATTGGCCTGCAGTGCTCTTTAGCAGAACCGGGCAACCACAGGATGAGTATTATTTTCAAAATAGACAGAAACTTCTCCTTATAATCTACTTTCCCTGGATCCCTGCCAAGCCAAGTTCGATCTATTGGCCTGCGGTGCTTTTTAACAGAATCAGGCAACCTTGGGATGAGTGTTATTTTCAAAATATACAGAAAGTATGTTTTATCCTCTAGACAAAATTAATTGCTAGCCCTTGTTTAATTTCTATTTTTAAGTAAATCACTCCATCACTGATGTTTACCCCTTCCCCATACTCTACATCCTAACAGCAGTCTCCCTTTGCAAGCTGTTTCAACTATTTGAAAGCCCTGCTGTTTTTCTAGTATTACTAAACCTTTTCTCCTACAAATTGTGGTCTTTCTAAATCCCACATACTCCTGGTTACAAGTCTGTTTTATTTCAAAAGAAAGGTATGCAAATCAAGTAAGTGCAAAGTACTTACTGTTTTTCCTGATTGTTTCAGGACATTAGTTGCACCCTCCCCCATTCTGTACTTAACACAGCATATAAAGACAGACTACAGTTAGAACTATTTGTATGCTCTGCTGTTTTCCTACTTATACTAAACATTTTCTCTTATAAATTATTCTCTTAATAATTTCCACAGAACTTCTTGGTAAAATTGGTTTATTTTATTTCAGTAACAAATGTATGCAAAACAAGCAAGTCAGAGTACCTACTGCCTTTTCTTATTGTTTTCTGACTGAAAAGAAAGTATAACTAACTATTCCACTGTTTTAAGTGCAAATATACCTTAAGGCCTATCTAAATTCATTTACCTTATTTCCTCACTGAAGCAGAGGTTCTCTGTCACCAGTGTGAGCACAGTACCACTGAGACCTTGACGTCCTATACTGACCCTCCTCCCCAAACTACACTCTGAGATCTCACTACCTCAATAAAATATTATATAACTAACTTCCTGCAATTAAAGAGAATAATTTCCAATATCTTTAAGAAATCCTGAGCTACTCTGGCAAAGGGCTGACTGATGGTTCTTTTCACATTCAGCAGCTGCTCAGTAGGGCACTGCTCATTTGTTCTCGCTATGCTTGGGCTCACTTTGCTCCTCTCCCACCCCCATTCCCACCCACCCCCCTGTATCATTTCCTTTATACTTATCCACCTTAACCACACCCTTTCCAGCACCTCCCCTGCCCCTTCCAACTATTTCCTTACTGGCACATATCTTCTCCTATAGAAACTTCATACACCTCAACTTTCCCACTTTCTACACATACTCTACCTTCAAATCATGCCTTTCAAACCTCAAACCTTACTCCTGATACCTATACTTTACTTCTTATACCTCCTCACATCCTATCACACACATCTACCTCCACCCTACCTCTACCCAACAAACAGTACTCTACATCCAAATACCAAACCCAAGACTCCTCTGCAAACCAGTCCTTCTAACCCAAACTATGCCACTCCCCTTCCTAAAATAAAATTACCTCCCTCCCTTCCAGCCACATCAAAGCCGAAAAAGAATGTCTCCCCTTTTTAACACTTACTCTACTTCAAACCACTACTTCTATCAGGAGACATCCATCCTAACCCAAGCCCCTCCCAGCCTACCATAAATAATAATCCTCTTGTACAAACATCTACTAACCTCACCCCCCTAAAAAAGCAAGTATCTTTCTGCTATATCAACCTCAGGGGTGTAGTAATTAAAGTACAGGACTTCCATGCCTGGTTAGCTATCTATACCCCTGACATAGTCACCCTAACTGAAACCTGGCTGAAACCATATAATAAAGATAGTGAAATTTACCCCACCTGGGTATAACATCCTATGAATTGACAGACAAAAGAAAAGAGGAGAAGGTGTAGCCATACTCTTCCATGACCACCTCTCAATAACTACCCCAAACCTCCCTCTACCCATCTTTTCTACAGCTGAACTCCTACTTACCAATATTAAACTTAACTACTTTACCACCATAAGTATTGTAGCAATCTACATCCCTCCTGGTGATAATCGTAGTATACTGGAGAACATCCTACACCACCTCTCACAGACCATCCTTAATGAAACCATCATTCTAGGGGACATAAACATAGATTGGCTTACAATTCAAACTCCTCATACTACCTCTTGTATCAACGTACATGGATTTGAGCAACTAATCACTTCCTCTACCCATATTAGAAAGTCACACCTGCCACAGTCTCTCCTGGAATGGATTTTGGTGTCTCATCCCCAAAATTACCACAATCCTCACACTCTACCAAATTCCCTTAGTGACCACTGCCCTATCATAGTAAACAGACACACTCCCCATTTCATCAGACCTTTCAGGATTATCACCTCCCGCAAAACCTCATCCTCTAGTCCAGACTCTTTCATAGACCAACTCTCTAATACTAACTGGTCCCAACTCACTACACTCCCCTTAGATGAGGCTGTCCACTCTTTCAGCTCTACCTTTCTAAACATCTTCAACTCCCTAGCTCCCCGTTGTACTATCAGAATCAAAGCAAACACTGCTCCTTGACTGAGTAAACATACTAGAGCCTTGATGAAAAGTTGTGACAAGATATGGAAATTATGGACCAAAACTAAGACCCCTTCTCTCCTACAAACTTATAAAGAACTTAGAAATCAAATAAACAAATTACCAACAAAGACATGATCAACTTTTATGCAAACCCTCCCACTACCCTAAAATCTGACCCTAAAAAAATTCTGGAACTCAATCAATCATATACTGCATCCAGGAAACCCTTCCCCTCCCAACCAATGCCCAAATAAAACTTTTGAAGAAATTGCCACTGAATTTAACAATAATTTTATTATGTCAATAACTACCATAATTAATGACCTCCCCACTAGTAAAAATACTAAAAAACCCACGTTCTCATCTTCCCCTCCTTCTCCTTCTCTCTTACATCTGTCTCAACTAAATATATTAAATCTCTACTCTCTAAACTCAAACCCTGCTCCCCCTAAGCTGATAACCTACCCTCTTACTTCCTACATATAGTTGCTGAACCCCTAGCCTATCCAGTATCCATCCTGATCAACTGATCTATCTCTGAATCATACGTTCCATCAATATGGAAAACTTTTTACATATTACCCATACATAAAGGAGGTAATTCTTCTGATATATCAAACTTCAGACTAATTGCTATACTGTCTCCCCTCTTCAAGATTCTTGAGAAATGCATTCACAAGCAGATAATGCAATACCTTCTCCAGCAGAACCTTCTAACACACACACAACATGGATTTCATCCCAAACACAGCACTACAACTGCACTAATATCCTTCATTAATACTTTATCACTGGCCCATGACAATAATAAACTAGTCTCATGTCTGTTCCTCGACCTGTCCAAAGCCTTTGACACTGTCTCCCATCCCCTCCTCTTAGACAAACTCTCTCACCTAAGATTCTCTCCTCCCACAATATCCTGGTTTTCTAGCTATCTCTCTAACCACCAGCAAGTTGTTAAATGGCACTCTGCTCTTTCTCCCCCCCAAGTGTCCCAATGGGTGTCCCCCAAGGATCCATACTGGGACCACTGCTCTTCAATATTTTCACCAACCTACTTTACACTTCTTGTCCCAACTCCACACTTGTACAATATGCTTATGATTCTACAGTCATCACCATTGCTGACAATCCATCTGACCTCCACTCTACTACCCAATCATCATTCAACACCATAGAGACGTGGCTTTGTGACAACAAATTAATTCTCAACCCTAAGAAAACTAAGCTCCTATTCTTCCTCCCAAAAAAACTCATTGATCTCAAAACAACATTTTCTATCCTATCTAGCAATAACACTGTCATTATCTCTGACCCTAACACTAAACTGCTAGGAGTAATAATAGATGATCAGCTTAAATTTGATCTCCAAATCACCACCTCTATCAAAAAGACTCACCAGAAATTCAGACTCTTTTACCGAAACAAAAGACATTTAACTAACTCAGCCAGAATAACTCTCTCCCATGCATTTCTTCTTCCCACCTTCCTTTATAGCTCTCAATTATATACAAATCTTAACACCACACTCATAACCAGACTTGAAACTACGTATAATAAAGTTGCCAGATTTGCTGCAAACCAAACCTACAAGTCACACAATTGCGTATCTCTTAAACAATTGCAGTGGCTCGAATTCCCTCATTTGCTGCTACTACAGCAACTGTTAATTATCCATGCCATCCTCTGTCTACCATCTTTCTGCCCTAGCCTTCAATCAATTATAACTAAATATTCCCCAACCAGGACACTACGTAGCTCAGACCAAGTCTTCCTACAGACCTATAAACCCAAAACCCAAATCAGTGTGTTTATTCTATAACTATAACCTGCTACAACTTGGAACCAACTACCCCTAGAAATTAGGTCCCTTGACCAAACAAAACATTTCAAACTAGCCACAATGGAATACCTAATAAATAAATGGTCCTGCCATTGTAGTCATCCTCCCTGAAACTACCTAACCCCAGCTACTGTCTCTAATCCCTCCTTTCTTTTCCACTGTCTGTCTTAATATTCATCTATCTGTCTGTCTTGTTGCTTAACCTCTGCATTACCTTACTATTCCATCTGTACCTATACTGTATATAACTACTTAGGAATAATGAACACTGTTTTCCCTACATTGACATTGTACCCAAGTTTTTGTTGTAAGAATTTCTAACATTGTACTCTACTGCTTTTCTGTATGATTTGTTGTAAATTCTTATTGCAGTTTGATCTCTAACATTTGTACCCAACTGTTTTCTGTAAAATCTTATTGTAAAATGTTATTTCTCTAACTAATTGTTTTAGCTGCCAATGCAATTTTCTTGCTGACTATATATAAAATATTAATACTGATTTTGGACTTTTCTCCTCAGGTCTCCACTGGAAACGAGCTAATGCTCAGCTGGACTAACCCGGTTAGCAAATGTAAAATAAAATAAATAAAATAAAATAATCACAAAATTATCATTTTGTAAAATCACTCCCCTTCAACTATTTAAATTTATTGGCCATCACACTGTATTCCATAGAACCAGAATACAAAGTGCCCAATCCTTCCAGTCTATCTTGCTCTTTTAAAATTAGTGGATCTCCACTTAAATGGCTAAATCTTAAGTTACTTCCTTTTTCATATGTAAATGCTTAGTGCACACTGCAGCCCTTAGGATATTAACCCATGTTTCCATCTTACCTTTAAAATATGCAACATCTACTCCAAGACCCGCAATTTTTGGAGAGCCCGCATTCTGTGTCTCAGTAGTCACCTTGGCATCAGTGTTTCTGTTGTGCTCCTGGTGACAGAAAGCATATAGTGACATTATTTCCTGAAGACTGCTGATCATCTGAAAGCTTAATAACTGCTTCATAGGTGCCAGCTTGGAATTCATGCTTATATTTTGTTCCTAGTGAGAGAAAGAGCAGTGTGCATTTTTTCCTGACTCTTTCTGGTTGGGAAGTGAATGTCTGAATTTGACCATTTTGATTGGTCAAGGTGTCTGCAAGGAAAAGGCTACAACAAGCCTTCAGTCTCTTGCATCATGTGTGATAAGACTATTTATCACCAAACAGTCTGTGGCTTACTTCTCATCTTGGGATTGGTGTTACTGTTTTGATCTGGTGAATGAAGAAGTAAAGGAGCTTTGTACCCCAGCAGCATGAAGCTGTGGCGAGACCAGCACGCATAGTAGCCATTTAGGCAACTTCCCTCTTTTCAGCATTCTTGACAAGCAAATTCTTTCTTTTCAGTAAGTACTGCTTGATTTGTTTCTAACTTCAAAATATCTGCCTAAATACTTTATCCATAAATCATCAGGGTTTGCTTATTAGTTCCCCTGGAGTGTTTGGCAGGTCCCTGTATATGTGCAGACACCTTCAGTTATCATCTTTTCTGTAAAAGCACCACTGAAATTTCACCAAAGCCCAGTTGCACATAGGACACCTAGTTTGCAGTGACAAACACTGACCCCAGAGTAGCAAATAAGATACTCCTGAGATTACTGTATATTCTAACTCCAACTGTCTAATCAATAAAAAAAGGGTCTGTTGCTATGGATATGAACTGTCCCTCTATCTCCATTAGCAGCTTGGTGGATATGGGCACCCTGAAGCAATGTAGAAACTGTGTCACGTTTACTGACAACCAGTTAATTCTCAAACAAATTGATATGGTACATGAGAGATGTATTTACACAATGTCAATGGAGGCAAAGCTCTCATATAAAAGCAATCCTAATGTCAATAAAGTTGTCAGTAGTATACACTCTGCACCAATCACACACAATTCAATCCAAACACATAAACCCACATATGTTAAAGCACTTAAATGTAACCTTCCTAAACCCCAAAGACCTTCAAAATGAAGTACACATAACAAATAACCTCAGCAGCCATGAATGCACTCTTTCAAAACGGCACTCACGTCAACACATAGAGCCACATCTCATGGACCCTCTACTTCTAAGCCCATGAGGCAAGCAACCACACAATCCAACATTCTGATTATTGGAGACTTCATCGTGAGACACACTGATGTCCCTCTCTCCAGACTGAGTAAGGAGAAAGTCATGGTCACTTGCTTAGCAGGAGCTAGGATCCACGACATTACACATGCACTCAGATCATTGGACCACAAGTACCAACATGACTCAGTCATAGTCCATGTGGGTGAAAATGACCTGAGACATATTTCCTTAGACTATATGAAGTGAGACATCATGGAGCTCTCAGAGTATGTGCCCTAGCCTGGTATGTGCCTAGCACTGAACAGCATTTTACCTTCTCCAAGGATAATGCCACAACATGAGCAAAAGATGACTGACTTTAATAACTGCCTAAGTTATCTAAGGGTGTGAAATATTTGTCAGCATGGACAGAGATGGTTAACAGACCATGCTGCATTGCCAGGGATGGTCTGCATCTCTCCCCTCTAGGTTTCGAATATTAGCAGAACATTGTCCTCATCCCTAGTGCCATTTTTAGGCAATGCCAAACTGAAAGTGCTTCCAACATTGCATATCAAAACCAAGAAGCTCTAAAGGTGTTACTGCTCAATGCCAGGAGTCTAAACAAAATTCTCCCCTCCCTAGAAGCCCTCTTCACCCTACAGAATACTGAAGTCTGTACAGTCCCTGAGACAAGGTTTAAAGCCGTAGAGAGCACATCAATGGTGCAAGTTTATAATGCTTTCCAGACATTTAGGCCAGCAACTACACAAAGAGGGACATAAGCTGGAGGTCTCTTGATTTACATCAAAAATAAATATACCTCATGGCTGTTCAAGCAGGACAATGCACTTGAGCTTCTCCACATTCAAATCACCATAGGAAAAATCCAATACCACTTCCTTGCAAGCATTAGGTCCCCCTGTATGACTCACGAAATGCATACCATGTATTTAAACTTATTGCAAACACTCACCATCCAACGCAATGCTAAACGTATGAGCACAGTGATTCCTGGATTTTTTAAACACAAACTCCCTGGACCAGATAGGCAATACACCAACCAGGGGTTCAGCCATACTGGATCTGGTCCTCACTAATATGAGAGAGTGCTGCACACTCCCTAGTGTAATGCCTCCTCTGGTAAGATCACTCCACAAAATGGTCTCCTTTACAGTAAAAATAAAACCTGAAACCCCAGTTACCCTGGAATATTCAGGAACTACTCTAAGGATAACTTTCTACTATTAAGTAATAACCTGGCAAAATTTCAAGCCCCCATCAACTCTGGGAATACTGCTGCCTACAAGGAACAGTTCACAGAAACCCTATACAAGCATCTTAATAGATGCATAGAGACAGCTGTACCTACCAGGAAGAAGTACAAAACT